>NW_027438323.1:0-243000 GCF_000715075.1 Nicotiana tabacum
ATCATATGAAGATAGAGTGTCCCCGTATAGTGGGAGGTCCAGCTCCGCAGAGGAGCCAGTCTAGGTCATTAGCACCAGCCCCTCCACCACCCGCT
The DNA here is from genome assembly GCF_000715075.1 of Nicotiana tabacum. NCBI lineage: Eukaryota > Viridiplantae > Streptophyta > Magnoliopsida > Solanales > Solanaceae > Nicotiana > Nicotiana tabacum. Next base: position 96 of record NW_027438323.1, read on the forward strand.
CAGCCATCCCAGGGTGGAGCCCAGTCAGCTAGGGCTCGCTCGAGAGGGTGAGGCCGATCAGGGAGCTGCCAGGAGCGTTTCTATGCTCTTCCTACTAGAGCAGATGCCATTGTTTCGGATGTTGTGATTACAAGCAAGGGTTCATTATTTTAGTCTTATTTCACTATTTGAGACTCGGACTTAGGCGATTTTGGAGAAGATTTTTGAGGGGATTATTGAGGTAAGCTTCTTGTACTCATTTTTTTAATCATAAATCTTGATTCCGCACTGATTTACCCTCCTAATTAGCGAGATCTTGAAGTGAAATTTGGGGGTTTAGGGCTTGAGAATTGGAGAGTGGATTTTGGGGATTTGGAGGACCAAATAATGTCAGATTTTGATGAATTTAGTATGGTTAGACCCGTGAGTGAATGGGCTTTCGGGTTTTGTGACTTTTGTCGGATTTTGATACGTGGGCCTGGGAGCCGGGTTCGGGCCAATTTCGGATTTTTGGCTATAATTTAGTACCTTTCTTTTGAAATTCACCCCTTTGGCCTATATTGATTGTATTGTTCTACTTGTGGCTATATTTGGGCTGTTTGGAGACTGACTTGAGAGGCAAAGGCATTTCAGAGTAGAAATTTGCTCGATTTGAGGTATGTAACAGTCTTAAATCTGGTTTTGAGGGTATGAAACCTCGAGAATTTGTGTAATGTGAATATTTGGAGGTGACACACATACTAGGTGACAGGCGTGCGAGCGTGCACCGTGAGGGATCGTGACTTGGTCCGTCCCATGAGACTCTAAAGTCGAATAGCCATTGTTATTACTTGTTTTCCTTGTCTTTGAGCAATTGACTACCTTTCATGTTAGAAACCATGCTTAGGCTATATGATATCATTGTTGGGACCCGCAGCGGTCGTATACTTGTTGAATTGACTGCTAATTGTTGTCTCGTACTCAGTCACAGTCTTACTTGTGTGTTATATCTCTGTTTTCTCTCATTTATTGTTGATACTTGTTGAATTTTATGTTTGGGCTAGTTATTATGATATTCTGTGAGCCCGAGGGTCTGGAGAGATTAGTGACTGATATAGGGCCTGAGTGCCGAGCCGTGAGCTGTGAGGTATATGGATCGGGTTGCACGCCGCAACAAGCTTTCAGGATATATAAATATATTTGGATCAGGTTCCATGCCGCAACAATATTGGATAGGGTTGCATACCGCAACAATATTGGATTGGGATGCGTACTGCAACAATATAACGCTTGGGCTGAAGGAGCCCATCCGGAGTCTCTACACCCCCAGTGAGCGCAGGTACCTATCGAGAGTGTGTATTGAAGGATGAGAGTCGAGGGTATGAGCTGTTGAGATGAGTTGAGTGACCGCTGCCTTGAGAGGCTGTACTTGCTTTTATTTATTGTTGCACTTAGTTGTTATCTGTTATTGTGGTGAAATTTTTGGAAGATTCATATCTGTTTTATTTGAGCTCGAACTAATTTGACTTACACCACCGGATTTGAAATCATGTTCACTATTTAATGAAAACTTTTGAAATGAAATGTATTTTTATAGCTCGTCACTACTTCTCAGTTCCTTATTAATTATGTTACTTGCTGAGTTGGTTGTACGCATGGTACACCCTGCACTTCATGTGCATATCTAGGTGTGTACGGTTCTGGTGGTCGCTGAGTTCGTGCGCGAGCTGACAATCGGAGACTTACAAGGTAGCTGCCGGTGTCCGCAGTCCTTGTTTCTCCCTTCTTATTATCCTTTCTCTCTTGTATTGGCATTTGGCACATACTGTAGTAAACTCTATTTTCTATATTGGTTGTTAGATGCTCGTGACTTAGTGACACCCCGATGTCGGGCTATTGTTTTGCACTTATGTTTTAATTGGGTTTTACCCCCATTTTAGGAAAAAACTCCGGTTATTTTAAATGTATTAATTCATTTCTGTTAAATTTTGAAAGTGTTTTGGAAAGGTCGTCTTGCCTAGTACCATGATAGGCGCCATCACGACGGGTTAGGTTTTGGGTCGTTACAGTTCACTGAGTACCATACATTTGAGAGGGTCCTCCATACTCTATCTATCCATAGTTCATTGAATCTAAGATGTATAAGTACTTGGCATAGATAGTCCTATTCAACTATGTCATAAGACTTTGTCATGTAAAGCTTCATCACTACATTTCCATGCAGCTTAGGTTTTCTAATGCTATATTCCATCTCCTGAGTCAATATAATATTTTTTTGTGATTGATCTCCCTTTAGTAAAGCCTATTTGGTTAGGAGGGATCATTTTCTGCATCAATGGGGCCAGTCTTCAATTCAACAACTTTGAGATGATCTTGCAGGTGAAGTTACTCAGACTTATTGGTCTGAGTTCACTAAACTGTTGTGGGCACCCCACCTTAAGTATGAGTACAAGGCATGTATGTGTGAATGCCTTTGGTAATTCAGTACCTGCAATAAAATCAAGTATCATTAGTAAAAGATCATTCTTGATGATCTCCTTACAAGAATGATAGAACTTTCCAGACATTCCATCAGGTCCTGGTGCACTATGGCTGCTCATCTACATCACCACCTCCCTTATTTCCTCTATCGTAGGGATAGAATTCAGTAACAAATTCTCTTCACTCCCTATAATCTTTGGTAGTAGGTTCACCGGTGATAGGTCTCTATTATGTATTTCCTGAGAAAATTGTTTCTGAAAAGATTCCATAGCTTCATTGTCTATGTCTTCCTCTCATTCAATCCAGTCCTATTGTATTCTGAGAGCAGTCCTATTGTATTTAGAGTTTTCAGCAATGTATATAGCCTCCATGTCTACAACCTTATCTTCTAGCTTCTTTACTTTATCAAAAAATGTTACCAATAGAGTTTCTACGCCACTCAGATAACCTCTTTGTAGTATTCTTTAGTTTCAAATAAAATCTCCAAATTGGAGAGCCATTAATCTCCTCATTCCATTCTTGTTCCACCACCTCCATGAAGTCAGGTTCAAAAACCCAAAAGTCTAAGAATTTAAAATATTTAATAGGTTCCTTACTCTTGGAAATCACTTCGATGAATAGAGGGGAATGATCAAAATCAGTTTTAACTAAGTGTGAGACATTTGTGGTAGCAAACTGATTCATCCATTCTTGATTCACCAGCACTCTATCCAATCTCTTTCAAACTCTCCTATTAGGACTCCATCCATTACACCAAGTAAAATTGGAGCCAGTATATCCAATATCCATCAGGTCACAATCTATGATACACTGTAAAAAATCCATACTTTTAGCCATTCTATGTGGACTTTCTCCCATTTTTCCATATGATGAAGAATGCAGTTAAAGTCTCCAGCCACAATCCAAGGTATCTTATAAGTATCAGATATAAAATTAAGATTATCCAATAGGACTTCTCTCTCACTTGCTTTAGATTTAGCATAAACAAATAACATCAAAAAAGAACTTCCATCCACTTTCACTTCACATATAACTTGTTGCTCATCAGACTGCACCACTTGATGTACGACTAGTTCATCTCAAAATACCCATACCTAACTATTAACATTGAAGAATGAATTTGTATAACCCAACATTCTTTTGTATTTGTCCAGTTTATCAAAATTGTAGAAAAGTTTTGATATTGCAATAATTGGAAATTTCTTCTAGCTTCTAATCATTTGTCCAAGTCTCTCAAGGTCACCCATAGGTTTTATGCTCCTAATATTTCAAAATAGAGACTTAATCATGATAAACTTATTCAGAGAGTTGTTGACCTTGTGATAAGCTCATACGGTGTTTGTTGGATTGCTTTCCTTTCTCTTTTTGAACCAGTACCTCCCTTTGGATTTGATCTGCCTCTAGGTGATAGATGAGCCTTGCCAAGTACTTCATCCACTACCATTGCAAAGTTTTCATTTGGGTTAGTTTGAGGAGCAAAACCTTCACTAAGTGACTCCATATTCTCATCACTATCTTCATGATTGCCTTCACTGTTATCCTTATTGTAAACACTAGCATAGTCACCACTATCTTCTAAGCTTTCACCATCTTCATAATCAGACAGTTCTCATGGACTCTCCTCGTCAATCTCAAGTTTCTTCTGTGAGGTCTCCAAGTTGGTTCCACATATTAGCTTGTTGAAAGCATTTTGCACTTGTCCAGGATCAATAACATGAGATGTGGTCGCTTCCTCCCTTTGTCTACTTAGCCTCTTCTTTAGAAATGTAGTCTTCTTATTGTTATCATTTTGCTTTGTACCTGTGCCAACATTGTGTTTCTCCATAAGAGTAGTAGGTGTTGTGTTTCTACCCTTTATGTATCTTGCTAATTCCTTAAGAGTCATTTCAGGTGAGTCAGGAATTATTTCCTCTAATGTAGCATGCTCTTCCCTAGTGTTCATTGACTTATCTACCTCCTGATCTTCCTTCCCCATCCTCATCTTTTCCATTTTATTGCCCACTATCTCCTATCTAGAAATATTTGTATTTGCCTTTACTTCCTCATTTTGTACATTTGACACTTGTTGTTCTTGCCATTAGACTTGTTTCTTTTCCTTGTTTATTCTCTTTTGTTTTCTATGCTTATTTGGATTCTTTGTGGATATCTTCTCCTGATTTCCTAGAATTTCTCTACCCATAAATGTCTCATTCACCTCCTCTAAAATTTTATCATCTCCTTTACCCTTGCCTAGAACTTCTACTATACTCTTTTCTAAATGTGTGATGCCTGGTTCCTTGAAAACTACCCCATTACTCTTCCTGCTATTGTGTTTGTTAGTTTGTGTGACATATGGTTTTCTAGTGGTTCCTTTTGGTTTTGCTTTTGTTAGATTATCTCTTGTTTTCCTTCTTCTGCTTACACTCTAAAAATCACCCTCCATCTATGTGACATCGTCACTGACATGCTTTTCTTCCACTTGAGCTTTGTTCCTCTCATCCCTTATTGTATTTCTACACTGACTTTCCAAATGGCCCTGCATGAAACAATATTGACAATAGCTAGGGGCACCCTAATATTCAATCTTTAGCCATACCCCCACCTTCCTTTCCATCTAAACTGTTGAACCCAAGCCATATCTTATTTAACTTTGGTTTTAGTAAGTCAACTTCAACTTTGATCTTAGCCACATTTCCTCTAGAATTGGAATATGTGGCCATATCAAGAGCTACAACAGTCCCAATTGCAATTACCATTCTAGAAACAAAGTCCCACTTGAATAGATGTCATGCCAGCTGATGTATTAAGATTAAAACTTGAACAATAGAGGGTTCCACTTCTAGCATAAAATCTGGGGTCCATTTCATGATTTTCATTGTGGCTATTCCAATATTCACAAATTATCGAGTTCCCACATGAGTAAATTCAACTTCAGTATCAAAATCTAGATACACATGCTGATGATCAAAATATGAAATTTAATAGTTACCCTAAGCTGAAATTGACTAACAAACTCTTTCCTTATGTCATCCATCGTTGGGTTTCCGCTATAAAACTTCTCAATAATGGTAAATTTACAATCTTGAGCAAGATTCACAAATTAATCCTCAGCTATAAAAATACAGCCGCTTGTTTTGACGCATACCATGTTTGATTGAAACTGGGTTTTTACCTGAATTCCCAATTGCCAACTTTGCCTGAACAACAACCACAAAAGATGGTTTGGAAGTACCCGGATTGTTTTGTCTATTCATAGCAATAGTAGGTATTCTAATCCCAGAACTATGTGGATTCATAGATATTGCACTCTATCATTGATTTGATGTTGGCCTAGTCGGATTAGCACCCATCTATTCATTCCCATTTGGAGCCTCTGATGCATTTGCCTTCTTATTGTGATTAATCTTAGCAAAGTTTGATGACACCTTTGGGAAATTATGAACTGAACTCTTACTATTATAGTTGGTCTTTCCTGCTTGAGAATCTGGAACTTCATCTTCCATCTTCGATTTCCCAGAAAGCTCTTGTTCAGGTGTTTCAGAATCATCATTGCTTTTATTATTTTCAAGATGTACTTCTAACTGAGAACTAGTGGATTTCTCCACTTCCTTCATGAATTTGGGGTTTCCAAATTTGGTAGTCGGAAGAAATTTGGTGGTGGTGGTAGGTGGGTTTAGGCTACGTGTTGATATGGGAATTGATTTTAGGTTAGTTGTCACTTTTTCACTAGGTGCGAGCTTTGATGGATCTGGTGGGTCCTGAGGTGGTTGGCCATTGGGGTGGGTCATAGTGAGAGAAAGTCTAGTGGTGGGTCCTGAGGTGGTTGGCCATTGGGGTGGGTCATCAATTTCCAGTTAATGTGATACCAATTTTTTTGTTAACTTTTGCATTTTGATCTTTTCCTAGTGGATTTCAGAATAGTACTGTAACGCGAGCTAGGCATAGTACCTGTTTAAGCAATGTATACATTTCTATTATCGAGATGATTCTCTCCCTCTCTAGACTGCCTGCTTGGTTACTATTGCAAGGAATTGTCCTAACATGATCTGATTTTGTTTGTGTATAATCAAGCCTCAAACTCCTTGTTACTTAACCATTGGATCACTTGATGATGGTATTGGGGAAATTGTGCAACATTGCAAGGAATTGCGTCGACTTTTGCTTTCTGGCCTCCTTACAGATTTTATGTTTGAGTACATTGGGGTCCATGCTAAGAAGTTAGAGATGCTTTCCATAGCTTTTGCTGGGGATAACGATCTAGGCCTCCACTACATGCTCTCTACTTTTTAAAGCCTCAGTAAGTTGGTTGGAGATCAAAGATTGCCCCTTTCGCACTGAGGATCTATTGGCCAATGCTACAAAGCTGGAGACCATGGTTCATTAAATTTTGAAGCATGTAAGTTGTTGGATCATAAGTTACCAGAGCTTAATGTTGAAGTTATAGATGAGAGGGGTGATCTGTAAATGAGACCAGAAAGTTGTGCTATCAATAAACTTTATATATATAGGACAGTGGCAGGATAGAGGTTTGACGCCCCTAACTTGAAAGTACAAGAGAGGGTGAATTGTAAAAATTCTTTAGTCGACTAACTTTGTTCTTAGTTGACTACCAAGGTTCTGCACAGAAAAGTTAGTACAACAAATAAAAGTAACGGAGAATAATAAAAATAAACAGGAGAGACCGAGATTTTTATACTAGTTCGTGTACCGATGTGGCACCTACATCTAGTTATCATGGGTCACACGGATTCTCTTTGATCTTCAATCGAACAGTTACAAATGAGAGTGCGATTTTCTTCACGTTTACCACAAACGAGTTACAAATTAATTCTTAACACAACCTTTCGATCAATTTCTTTTTTCTCTCTATCTTTTGAGACACCAGTAAGCTTAGGAATATAGTATTTTGTAAGAAGTAGATAGATTGAAAACTTGTATGAAAGTTGCATAAATCGCAAGTCCTTTCTTCTCTTCTTATATAGAGCTTGATGAGGTTGTTGGCTCCTTTCTCGAAGATTTTGGAAAATCGTTGATTATATGATTTTCCTTTTGAGTCAATGTATTCTAAGAGTAGGACCCAAGGGCTGCCTATTGAATCCAGCGCACGAAGCAGGGCCATATTCATCCTTAGTTAATATGTTGTATTTGCCTTGAACTTCTTTCCAATCACTGAAGTTGAGTCTTCCGTTGATTTTGCATAATTGATTGATTCTCATTCCTTCCTTGATAGTCTTTCGTCTATTTTGCATAGTTGATTGATTCACTTTCCTTCCTTGTTTTCCTGATGTACGCAGTTGATAGAAGGATTTGAATGTGATAGTTGTCGTTGGACCTTTCTTTGTTTCTTTCCTACTCTGATGCACTTTCCTTCTTGTGATTTGAATAGTTAACCTGCACACGTGGTAAATACATTAGTAGAGAGTGTTTAACTTTTGTTTTGAGTCATGATCATTGAAATTCGAAACCTAATAATCTCCCCCTTTTTGATGATGACAATAAACAAAAAAGTTTCAAGGATTTTGTAACACTTTCCTTCATATTGTATCCTTTTATATGTTGTGCTACCTCGTCTTCATGCTCCCTCTTTCTTTATACTCTTTTTCTTCACCCCCTTTGATATCAATAAAAAAGAAAAAGAGAATATACATAGAAAATGACAGATAATGACATAGAATAACAATCATGTAGTACTTATATATACAACCAAGTAGTCATAGTTAAAACAACCCAGACAACAATTCCTTCCAAGGAAATACTTCAGAGTGTTGATCACTTTGGTGCAGAAATTGTCATAAGAGACATCAATCTCCTTGGTGACTTTAATCAAACGATCAATGATATCCTACATAGCCGTGATCCTTTGTCTTTTTGTGGTCTGAAGATTGATTCTTAATCTAGCTACATCTGCTCCAGTTTCCTTTGTCACATCCCAAGAACCATAAATTCCATAAATTCCAAATCATCTTTGTCATTCACAAACAAGTGCATAAAATATACACACAGACTTTTCATAAACAGTATCACCAACAATAGCAAATAGAGATAAAAGTTTTTGAGTTTCAAACATAGAGACAACATCACAGTGAGAATTCTTCATAGATTTTAAACTTACAGTGCATCCGTAAGCAATCGACTTCCCTTTGTAGGCAACCAATTTGGACTTCTCCTCAGGACCATAGAAGTTCATCTTGTCCTCGGGGCTTAAATCTACGATTTCGATTTTCCCTTTCTTCTGTGATGATTGTTTGAGATTCGACTCCATTAGTCGTTTGCCAGCCCTTTTTTGAGTAATGAGAGTTTCCTCTAGAGAATCACTGGATTCTTCTTCTGTCAAAATCTAAAATCCTAACCTGTCGTGATGGCGCTGTTCGCAACAAATTTTCGTAGTCCGAAAAATAAAGTGCAACAAAAATAATATGAAGAAAAAGAGATTTTATTAATAAATATTTGTGAGTACAATTCTATGTATCCCTTGATTCTCCTCTCTACAATTCTCCATGATTTGAGGGCTTGAGAAACATCTTTCTCGAATGTAGGATGATGCATACCTCCTTGTAATGTATTTAATCGCTAAGAACGTCGAGCAACACTTTGTTGTTACGGGTTGATCTCCGGAAAGAACTCCGTTGATCACTCCTTTGTTGAAGAACTATGCACTTGATGATTGATCTCCTTGTTTGTGGATTCCTTCACCAATTGCGGAGTGTTCTTCTCCAACTCTCCATGTCTTGAGAGTTATGTAACCCCTCTATTTATAATTGTAGAGGATGGACAGTCCAACTACATATGAACTCTTTTGCTTGATTCTGATTGGCCCATGTCATTTTAGCCACTTGGCGACCTGTGGTTGGTTCTTGCTTTTTGACTTGGATTGTCACATCATTTAACACGTGGCGTCATCTTTTTGGCTTACAGTTTGACTAGATATGCCATGTCACTTGACACATGGAATGAGTCTAGTCCTTAAAATGAATGGATCTTGGGCTTACAAATAATAAAATGGACTGATTTGATTTGTAAAGTCCAAATTAATTATTTAACCCAAATAAAATTAAGATTCAATCCAAATTTTGTATGGATTAAACTTAATAAATTTTATATGTCTACAGATGCCCCCTACTTCAAGTCTTGTCGAAGTGTAAACTTGATGAGCCTTAGCGACAAGGCTTGAAGTATCGGGTGAAGAGAATCACATTTTTTTAACAGTAAGAAGAATTTGACTACTTGGATAAGTTGTAATGTTTTCTAAAAGCGCATGACTTTAGCCAAGATGCAACCACCGAGGGGTTAGCTATTGTCTTTTGGGAAAATATTAATACACATATCCTAATTTGAATAGGATACCAAAAAGTAGTGTTGGCCAAATAGCAGCTACTCTCAGCTATGTATGGAAAGTCCAACTCCTTTTCCAACACTAATTCTTTAATTATCTCCTTCTAGAAGTCCAAGTATTAGCCGCCTTAAACCATTATATACGGAACCCTGTGCGATCCTCGACCACCAAAAGAAAACTTCAAGACGAGAGTCTCTGGCCAGGTAAGACAATTAGTCAGCCAACTTTGCACCCTTGCGAAAAAGAATTCATAGTTTGCTGTAGGAGACTTCAAATCATGAGATGCTTATTTCTACCGAAAGTAAACTCATAGGACTGAAACATATCAAAAAATCAGCACAAATATCCTTTTGTATCAGCTGGAATTAATTTTCAAAGTTGATCTACACGTCTGGCCCGTGTTGATCTCACAGATTTGCGCACTTTCGACAAACGATTCATATCTTGAGATCGAAAGTCCAAATCGCGAGCCACTTGATTCTACTGATTCTAGACTCAAATAAATCCAACATATAAAAAATTAAGAGCCAAATTCCTTCTGTATTGTCTGGAATTAACTTTTGAAGTTGGTATACGCGTCTGGCCCGTTAATCTCACAGCTCTGTGCACTCTAGGCGAAAATTTCGTATCTCGAGATAGGAGCGTCCAAATCACAAGAAGTTTGCGGCACTGAAAATTATACTCCTGGAGCTACAACATATGTAGAAATCACAGTAAGGAAGTACCTAGGTTTTCCCAGATAATTTGCTGAATCTGGAACACGAGTTCCGACATGCTGGCTCGAATTTTCAGCTTTACATGCTCTTGCTAAAAAAAATGCATATCTCAACATAGGAGCATCCGAACTACGAGCTGTTTACACCGTTGGTAAGAAGACTCGGTGAGATACAACATCTATAAAAGTCGAAGCTCCAGCCCTTTTGATCCAGACGCAACAAATCTTTGATCAATCAAGCGCCAAAATCGAGAGGATTGTTCGGGCAGCATACTTCTTTTTTTTCCTTTGTTTTTGTTGCAGGCTTGGAAAAGATATACATGGCGAGTTCTCCAACCTGAATCATGAGAAGTGGATGATCACCACTCCTTTTTTGTACGGAAGAGGTTCGTGAAGCGTACGATCCATCGAAATTTGACGGAGAAGTGCACGTCACAATGCTCACTATCCGCATTGAAGCGTCGTGTCATTGACACAGGTTCTTGTTGCTGAGTGAAAGCTCCGTACCGTTGTCTTTATTGCTTGCGCGTGGCTGGTGGAACATCTGGTTTCGGATAATCAACAATCTAACTCTTAGTCGATGCTAGAGATTAATGAGGCTCCCAAATTTTAACTTCCCTTTCCATGCTGAATAGTTTTAATCAAACCTTTTGTTACTCATGCTAACCTTTTTCTTCTTTTCTTTTATTAGAACGTGGGGCTGTGGAGAAATATTCATGAAGCAGTAGAACCACTAAACTAAATCATCTATAGCCCATGAAGCATTGGTTTCTGAACTGAGCTTTGCACCGTCGACACCAATCAATCATGTGAAATCAAAAGCTTCCTGTCGTTTTCATCGATATTGTGAAATTGAAGTATCATGTTGCTGAAACATCGTGCTATTGGCACCAAGGACTCCAAAAATATTTTCTTTTGCAGGATTTTGAGAGAGTTCCAGAGATCTTGATGTCCCTAGGAAGATGCATTGCGAGCGAACCACTCATCTCTTTGTTGCAGTTGGCGAGAGAGACACATGAAGTGTCCTTTCAACATCGGCGACAAAATCCCTACTCTTGGATGCTGGGAGAGACCTTATATCATCATTGGCGAGCGCAATATGTACCATTTCGCATCGTTGTAGGCTGGCGAGGAAGACAACTGGAGTAGGCCTTTCCAACTTCGGCAAGCAAGCACCCGGCGCATCTCTGCTGTTTTGACTTCATAGCATTTCATGCTCTCATTGAAAAATTCATATCTTGAGCTTCAGGTGTCGGAATTGCGATCCATCCATCTATATTGTTGGAAAGAAAACTCCAAAACCCACAATATCTGTAAATATCACGGCAAAAATCCTTTCAGAACGTCTGCCATAATATTTTGAAGTTGCTACAGAATGTCTGCCATACTCATTTGCTTATTTGGACTAGGAACATCTAAATCACAAGCCATTTGTGCCAATAGAAATAAGACTCACAGATAAGAAAAATCTCAAAATATCACAGAAGTATTCCTTCCAGATTGGTCGCAACAATTTCTTGAAATTGATCTAGGTGTCTGCCTTGCTGGTTTTCAGGTTTACGCGCTCCAAGCGCAAAATTCATATCTAGAGCTAGGAATCTCTAAATTGTGATCCGTTTATGCCATTAGAAAACAAACTGATAGAGCTGAATCACATATGAATTTCATGTCAGAAATCCTTTTGGGATGGAAACAGAAAATTCTCAAAGTCGACCTATCTGCAGTAAACTTTCAGATTCGTGTAGTTTCGGCAAAAGATATCGTATCTTGAGCTAGGAGTCTCCAAATAGCAAACGGTTTATATTGTTGGAAACTAGACATCTGAATATACAACATAAAAAAATGTTAGGGGCATAACATCGTCCAGATGGACCGCGGTAGTTTTTTTCAAAGTTGATCCCTCATCTGTTGAGCTCACTTTCCATCTCTATGCTCTCTGAGTTGTCCTGAGAGTGTTTTTTTCTTCTTGAAGTTGAATTTACTATCTTGCATGTAGTAACTTTGACTATCATGCTTCACAAATCTTATCTCTTCGTTTTCTTTTGCATACTAGCAAAAAACTCAAAGGGTCGAGATATCAGACTGAGGTGTCATACAAGATACGGAGCCACCCCTTCACCAATTGTTGCACTTGATTTGTTGATATTATTGAAGTTCATCAATGGCGGCTCCCATGGTGAATGAAGATTTTTTTCAAGAGAGACGACTTCTCATATATGGGACCTTCAACCAACACTTGCACAAGAGAAGCAAACTATCATGCTCGAGGCCTAACAAGATATGTGGTCAAGAGATCATCACAACTACTGAACGCGAGAGACATACATCGAGAATGACAATAAATGTGGAGACGTCATACAGACTTGTAAAAGCATTTAAGACGCGTCAATAACCAAGCCTACTTTACGATCATCCTCATGATTTAGGCTTTTGTATAGAAAAATGTTTAGTTCCTTTTGTCTCTACATTTTTGGATGTATCAACTTTTGTACTATTAAAGCAATAAAACATCTTTTGTACTTCAACGCAAATCGTCTTATTTTCCTCATAGATATGTGCCTCTACACTTGAAGAATTTATGTGATGATCCGATGACACCAAATTTTTATTTTTTAAAAAACTCATACGACTAAACTTAGAATGAAACTCCAAGCTGCCTGCGTACCTCTTGAAGAGGATCAATTCATAACGTAGTTAAGAGGGGTGAGTTCTTTTCTTTTTCTTCTTTTTATGTCCTAATTTTTTGCCTAGGCCGCCTCTCGTGAGGTTTTCAACCTAGTTTTTTTTTTTTGGCCGTACACAGTTTAGACTCATGCAAGATTGGAGTGTAGCAACGTGCAGTTTAGCCTCATGTATCAAGGAGCGTCATGACTTGCAGTTTAGGCTCGTACGTTGAGGAGCGTATTTGACTTTCATGGGAAGTACTGCTTCAGAAATTTGCCATTGATTGGACCAACTCTGAGACCATCCTTATCAACAATTTTGTATGCGCCACTTGAATAGGCTTGCTTCACAACATATGGCCCATCCTATTTTGAGGTAAACTTGTCGCATGTGCGCTTGTTGAGGATTATGGGTCGTCGGATAGCTAGGACTAAATTTCCCACTTGGAATGATCGTGGCCGCACTTTCTTGTTGAAGGCTCTAGCTAATTGATCTTGATAGCACTCCAATTTTTGTTGTGCTTCCAATCTTTTCTCATCCAATGCCTCTAACTCTGCTAGGCGAAGTTTAGCATTCTCTTTGGATGTGAGTCCTTCTTGGATTGCGATCTGCAATGATGGAATTTGTTACTCCAACGGAAGGACTACTTCTACACCATACACCAAAGAGTAAGGAGTTGCTTGTGTAGCAGTTCTGAAGGTTGTCCGGTATGCCCACAAAGCTTCACCAATTTTCTCATGTCAGTCTCTATTGTTCTTTGCAACAACTTTCTTCAAAAGGTTACCAAGCGTCTTGTTAAAAGCTTTAGCAAGGCCATTGGCGGGTGCATTATACATTGAAGACTTATGTTGCTTGAAACCAAATTTCTCGCATAGACTCCTCACGAGCTTGTTGTCAAATGGCATTCCATTATCAGTGATTATGTATCTTGGTATGATATACCTAAAAATAGTGTTCGACTTGATAAAATCGGCAACAGTTTCATTTTTTTACTTCCTTGAATGGAACAATTTCATCATATCTAGAGAAGTAGTCTGTGGCAGCCAATATGTACATCTGTCCCTCTGAGGACTTTGGAAGCAGTCCAACAATGTCAAGTCCCCACACATCAAAAGGCCATGAAGCTACAGTTGGATGAAGAGGCTCCGGAGGTTGGTGGATATAGTTGGCGTGGAATTGACACACTTGATATCTTTTGGCATGTTTCATGTAATCCTTCATCATTGTGGGCCAGTAGTAGCCCATCCTCTTGATGTGAAAATGAAGTTTAGGACAAAAATGGTGTGCTCCACATGAGCCAGAATGTGCTTCCTCCATCGCTTGGTGGACTTCTTCTTTGTCAAGACATCGCAAGAATAGTCCTTCAAAAAAGCGGCGAAATAATGTCCCCTTGTAGAAGATGAATCGTGGTGCCCTTCGCTTGATGTTTGTTCTTTGTCGCAGATCCTCGGGTAACTTTCCTCCAATCCTCTTCTTCAATCACCCCAACTGACGTATGATGACTTTTATTGATTTGAAGATCAAGAAGTCTAGGGATGACCCATCGATGACACACATGTACCTTTGTTGACTCATTCTCTCTAAGTGCCATCGTTATGGCCAAGTTAGCCAAAGCATCAGCTATGCAATTTTCTTCTCTTAGGACGTGGTTTAAGAACACTTGGTTGAATCTTTCAAGTAAACCATAAGCATATTGATGGTATGGCAAGAGATCTTCCTTCTTTACCTCGTAACTCCCCAACAGTTGGTTGATGATTAGCTTAGAGTCGTTGTAGATCTCCAACTGTAAAATCTTCATCAGTAATGCCATTTCGAGACCGACAATCAAAGTTTGGTACTCCGCGGCATTGTTGGAGCATGTTTCACCTAAAATAAAAGAGAATGGCAAGACTTATCTGTCTGGAGAGATCAACACAACACCTGCCCCCGCGCCATTACGATGTGCAGATCCATCAAAGAATATTTTCCATGGTGGGAATTCTTCAATGAACAAAATGTCTTCATCTGGAAACTTATCTGAAAGCTCCCATTCCGCCGGAAGAGGGTGATCAGATAGAAAATTGGCTAGTGCTTGTTCTTTCACATCCTTTTGACGTGTGTATGTGATCTCATATTGGTTAAACAATATGGACCATCTTTCTAGGGATCCCGAAAGAACAGGTCGAGTCATCACGAACATCACAGGATCTGCTCGAGAGATAAGTTTGATGGTGTATGCTTCAAAATAATGCCTTAGTTTCTTTATTGCATAAAGTAACGCTAAGCATGTTTTCTCAACATGCGTGTAGTTCAACTCAGCTCATATCAGAGTTCAACTAAGGTAGTACAATGCTTGTTCCTTTCCTTCATCATTCTCTTGAGCAAGTAGTGCCCCAAGTGAGCGTTTTTGTGCCACAATGTAGAGTATAAATGGCTTCCCACGCATTGGTGCCCCTAACACAGGTGGATTCACCAAGTATCTTTTGATGCTTTAAAAAGCATTTTGACATGACTGATCCCAATGAAAAGGGATATCCTTCCTCAATAGATGATTGAAAGGTTGACACCGTTTGGCTAGAATAGAGATGAACCTCCGGATGAATGCTAAGTTTCCTTATAGACTTCGAAGCTCCCTCAAGTTCTTTGGCTCGGGCATTTTCTGAATGGCAACAATGTTTGCGGGATCAACTTTAATTCCACGATGGCGTACAATAAATCCAAGAAACTTTCCTGAGGTAACACCAAATGCACACTTGAGTGGATTCATCTTTAGGTCGAATAATCTTAACCTTTCAAAAACAATTTGAAGGTCTTCAAGGTGGTAACGCCTACTCTTCGTCTTCACCACCAAGTCATCGAGGTAGCATTCAACTCTCTGATGAAGCATGTCATCAAATGTGTTTTTCATCGTGCATTGGTAGGTGGCACCATCATTCTTCAGACCGAAGCGCATCCATTTGTAGCAGTATATCCCTTTTGGAGTTCAGAAAGCAGTGCACACTTCGTCTTTTGGAGACATTCTGATTTGATTGTATCTGGAGGACTCATCCATGACTGACATAGCTTCATGCCCTGTTATAGCATCAACCATGAGTTCAATAATTGGTAAGGTTTCAAAAGTCAACACAAACATGTATTTTACCATTATTCTTCTTGACACATACAATATTCGATATCCATGATAGGTACTTCACCTCTCGAATAAATCCCCCTCGATGAGCTTGTTGGATTCAACTTCGATTTGTGATACTAGCTCGGGTCGAAACATGCGTTGTGACTGCTTCACAGGGCGTTCTCTACTTTTGATCCCTAAATGATGAATGGCTACCTTAGTACTAATATCACGCATTTCTTTATACGACCAAGCGAATACATCTTTGTACTCGGTCAATAACTTGGAGTATTACTCCTCCTCCTGAGGCGTAAGAAGTGCATTAAATTGAGTTCCTTAAGCTCATCCATAGTTGATTGACCGCCATCTTCTAGTCGAGGGGGAGCCTCGTGGACTTCATCATCAACGTCAAGGCATGAGCTATCTTCCACAGTTATGTTATAGGATGTTTCAACAAAGTCTGACTTTTCTCTTCGACTTCCTTGGATGGTCGGTCTGGCTTCTTTCTCTTTCTCTGCTTCTTTATGAGGCTGGCAAGTGTAAACAATGGTTCTCTTTTGCACCTTCAGTGGACCATCTATGGATATTGACAAAATAGACTTCCTTTTCATACGTGATGGGAAAACACTACAAATTTCTTTGTCAGCAACAACTTTAAAATGATCCCGCTTCTCATGGACTTGCTCCTTATGTTTTGACAGTATCTTTCTAGATGGTGACTTCCTTGTGGTTCCCAGGCAACAAAATAAGGAGGTCTTTGAGGTAGTGGAAACTTCTTTTAGATGTTTGGAAGATACACATTCACCTTTGTGACTTAGCCTTTCAAACACCGAGACCGGAGGGGTTGATCCTCCAATGCGATCAAACACTGAAGCCCGTTGTTTTATTTTCTTCCCCTTAGCTTCCTTCATCTCCTCTACTGAGATGTGTTGTGATGAATTTATCTCTTTTCTTCTCTTAGATGAAATTCGAAGAGGCTCTACCAAACTGAATCCCAACCCAAACTTTGGAGTGGCGATGTATTGCCCTTACTTTCTCAACTTCATTTGGGACTCATTGAGCCCATGTATCTTTTCACCAGTGACTTCGTCTTTGAGTTCTCCTTGTCTTGATGGATTGTAGAAGTCATAACTAGACTTTTCAAGCAGTATGAAGGCCTTAGGATCATAGTGCCATTTTATTTTATCAGCTTGGAGATTGCCTTTAGTACACTCACAAGTCACGTATGGGATTTGTGCAACTGGGATAGTCATATGCTCCTTCAAATGTTGGATATCTTTGTGACTCATTTGCTTATTTGGAGTACATTCCTGTAGCAAAGGTTGCCTATTCTTTCGACGTTCACGTGGAACATAACGAAAAACTAGATGCTCCTTATCAGTTTTTGTCTGTATGTCACCTTCAGATGATGATAACTTAATGGAGACTTCTTTGGTTCTCTTCTTAAGTAGCTTGGTGGTATTCCATTGAGCCTCATTTTCTTCTTCTGACTTGATATTAGCTTCGTCAACTGATGATGGTTTCTCCACACTCAGTTTACAAGAATCTAGGTAGAATTTTGCATCTTCAAAGTATGACTCCGTCTTAGTGAAAGGATTGATATGTGTGTCAATTTTGACTATCTCTCCATCCTTTATGTACTTCAGACATTGATGCAAAGTGGATGATACCACTCCATTATCATGAATCCCAAGACGTCTGAGCAGTAGGCTGTATGATATTTTAGCATCTATGATGTGAATCAAGGTGTTTGACTTCATATCACTAATGGATAGTCCTACGCAGATCATACTTATGGCTTGTTATCCTCCTTGGTTGAAACCTTGGATTGTTAGGTTACTTTTGGATAGCTTATCGATAGAGATACCAAGCTTTGTAGCACCATCTTCGGCATGATGTTGACAGCCTAACCATCATCAACAAGTATGCGATTGAGATATTGTTCCCTAATGGTCCCTACAACGAGCAAAGGTCTGTTATGTGGCTTAGACCCCAGTAGCAAGTTATCATCTGTGAAGGAAATTGTTGCACAACATGTGACAACTTTTTCGTTATCATGATGTTCTTGTGTTTTCATTGGAGCAAGCTCATCGTTGCTTTCCTTTGTTTCATCAGTACTAGAAACTACATGAGTTGCACCAACGTGGCCTCCATGAAGGATTTTTCCAGGAAAGAATTCATGCAATGTGATGGGCTTTCAGAACTTTGGCGATAAGGCACAGTTAATCTTCTTGCTAGTAGAAGATTTGATATTTCTTAGTGGTTGTAGCCTATTCGCATTGCTCATCATCGCTCTTGGATTAGGAATTCGTAAAACTACCTGATATTTTCGCTTCTTGTGAGTGATTAGAATCCAACCCTCATCGCCTTTGTATTTGGAGTGATTGTCTAGCTCTAGTGAACCTTCAAGAGGTTTCCTTGGAAGATCAACTTCAAAGGGCTCGAAACTACCAAATTGTAAGAAGGTAGTGCTTGACATGTTTTGCAACCTTGAACACTTCTTTTCCTTGAGCACGATACTTGCATGATTTGCTTATGGTTTTTCATCCATGTCTATGATGATTTTTCCTTCAATTACAAGAGCCATATTTTCTCATTTAGGATGAAGCATTTCTCTGTAGGGTGGATAATGACGCGATGAAACTTGCAGAATTTTGGATCGCCAACTTTACCAATTTCTTTAGGCCTTTTTGATTCAGGAGATCTGTGATTTTCTTGGCCAGCAATTCATCGAGGATCGTGGATACGTCTGAATCTGTAAATGGATAAACCTTCGCCTCCAATTCCTTCAAGGTTAGACAACGTTTCTCCTCTTTGGGATATTGACTCGGGGTCTTATCCTCCTTGACCTTTTGCTTAGTCATGACTTTCACAGAAGTTGCTTTCACCGCCATAGATTCTTTGGTTCGGTTCTTTGATGCAACATTTTTCTTGAACTCTTTCTGATCAGCGAATGGAGATGCATTTCCATGGCTTGCGATGCTTAACTCCATGTCGTGAGCTCGAATTGCAAGTTCTTCAAAAGTTTGAGGTTTGATCCCTTGTAGGATGTACAAAAGGCCCCAATGCATTCCATGAATGCACATCTTGATAGCAGATATTTCTAAAAGGCGATCCTTGCAGTCCACACTTAATTCCCTCCAACAATTGATGTAATCCACCACGGGCTCGTCCTTCCTTTGCTTGGTGCCTGTCAACTCTATCATGCTTACAGTTCTTCGGGTACTATAAAAACGATTGAGGAATTCTTTCTCAATTTGCTCCCAACTATCAATGGACTTGGGCTCTAAGTCAATATACCAGTCAAATGCGTTCCTTTTAGCGAATAAACAAACTGCTTTACCAAAAGGTCACCATGCGTTCCAGCATTGCTACAAGTCTCGATAAAGTGGTCAATATATTGCCTTAGGTTTCCTTTGCCATCAAATTGATGTAGCTTTGGTGGCTGATAATTGGTTGGCATAGTTAGACAATCAATCCTCTTAGTATAAGGCTTAGAGTAGTACAATGAACTTTGTGATGGTTCGTCGTATTGAGCTCTGATGGTATTTGTTATCATGTCCTGCAATTGTTGGAAAGTTAACGCCGCAACCGAAGTGGATTGTTGATACCTCTAAATTCTAAATTTGGTAAGCGATTCCTCAACAACAGTTTTTTGCGAGGTGAAGACTGATGAACGAAGAGGGACGTGTCTTGACTCTTCAGGTGCATAGGCCTCAAGTTTGTTCATGAGTTTAGCGATTTGAAGGTCTTTGTCTTCAACAGATTTCATCAAGACTTGTATAGCATCATTGCAAACTTTTCGTCCACGTTAGTTGCGTCAGGTATCAAAGCGTTGACTTTCATTGAAACTGGAGAATCCACTAAATCCTCAAATCCACCAAGGTTTGGGGTTGTTTGAGAAAGTTCGTCAACTAGCGAGAATGGAGAGTGGATGCCTTCACCAATTGCGGAGTGTTATTCTCCAACTCTCCATGTCTTGAGAGTTATGTAACCTCTCTATTTATAGTTGTAGAGGATGGACAGTCCAGTTACATATGAACTCTCTTGCTTGATTCTGATTGGCCCATGTTATTTTAGCCACTTGGCGACCTGTGGTTGGTTCTTGCTTTTTGACTTGGATTGTCACATCATTTAACACGTGGCGACATCTTTTTGGCTTGCAGTTTGACTAGATATGCCATGTCAATTGACACATGGCATGAGTCTAGGCCTTAAAATTAATGGACCTTGGGCTTAAAAATAATAAAATGGACTAATTTGATTTGTAAAGAACAAATTAATTATTTAACCCAAATAAAATTAAGATTCAATCCAAATTTTGTATGGATTAACTTAATAAATTTTATATGTCTACAGTCGCCTATCATGGTACTAGGCAAGCTGACATTACAAAATAAATCCCAATACTTTTAATAGAAAATGATTCAAACTTGTTTAGGTAATAAAAATTCTCATAATCGGGGATAGAAACCCAAAACTTAACCCGGAAGTTCCCAACTATACATCATAAGTCTGGAAAATATTGTCTATGATAGTCTGAAAGTAAATACAACAAGCGGAAAGATTGAGAAGGAGAGATAATATCTCTCAGAAATTTCAAGACAGTGATATATGATAGCTGAAATGCAAGAATAATGAAGTCAATGCATGCACTCTAGGCAACAGTCACTCAGTCCTCCTATTCACTCCAACCTCACAATCACTCTTTCCTCACAGTCACTCATTCTTCTCAATCACTTAGCACTCGGCACTTGCACTCAGTGGTACCTGCGCTCACTGAGGGTGTGTATAGACTCCGGAGGGGATCCTTCAGCCCAAGCGCTATAACAAGCCAATCATGGAATATATCAATGAAACATGCTACGATATGCAGCCCGATACCAAAAATATCCTCACAATCAAGCCCTCGGCCTCACTCAGTCATCAACCTCTCCAGGCTCTCGGCTCTCAATGATCATGAAAATCAGCCCAAACGGAAATCATGTACTGTATCAACAAGGAACAATAGAAACTGAAATATGATATGCAAGTAAAAGCGTGACTGAGAACAAAACAACAATTAGTAGATAATTCAACATGTATGCGACCTCTGAGGGTCCCAACAGTGCCAACACATAATTTAAACATGATTTCTAACATGATTTGCCGTTCAATTTCTCTAACATGGGGAGAATGTATGGGTAACAACAGATTATTCAACTACAAAGTTTCATGGGATTGACCAAGTCACAATCCCTACGGTGCATGCCCACACGCCCGCCACCTAGCATGTGCGTCACCTCAAAACCCAACACATAACACATAATCCGGGGTTTCATACCCTCATAACCAAATTTAGAACTGTTACTTACCTCAATCCGAGCAAATCTCTACTCCAACACACCCTTGCCTTGTGAAACGGTCTCCTAATGCCTCGAATCTAGCAATAAATAATTCGATATAATCAATACGAGCTAAAGGAATCAATTCCATAAGAAAATACAAAGTTATTAATCAAATGTCAAAAATCGACTCAAAAGCCGGCCCTTGGGCCCACATCTCAAAGTTCGATAAAAGTCGTAAAACCCGAAAGCCCATTCAACCACTAGTCCAACCAAACCAAATTTATTAAAATTTGACACAAAATCGTCACCCAAATCCCCAAATAAAACTCGCCAAATCCCTAGCCTCAAACTCCCAATTTACACCTTAAATACACACCAACTGGGTGGGAAATCAATGGGGAGACAATATTATTGATAAAAAATGAACACAAGGGACTTACCTCAAGAATCACCTCGAAAAGTTCTCAAGAGTCGCCAAAACCCGAGCCCAAAATGTTAAAATGAAGCAAAAATTGTGAACCCTTGTATTTATCTTTCTGTCCAGCCTTTCCGCTTTTGCGGGCACTTAACCACATCTGCGGTGTCGCAGAAGCGACTAAACTTCCGCTTCTGGGGTGAACCACTGGTGCTAGGCCTCCGTTTCTGCAGTCCTCACCATCGCATCTGCGCAACCGCAGGTGCGGAACTCCTCATCGTACTTGCGCACCCTTCGCATTTGCGCCCATCACGCAGGTGCGGAAAACTCCTCGCACCTGCGATCACAGTCCTCCCCAGTCTTGGCCGCATCTGCGCTCCTCAGCTCGCACCTGCGATCAAAGCTCTGCAGATGCGGTTACACCAGCAGACTACAGCTACAACAGTCCTCCAACTCAAAAGTTGATCAGAAAACCATCTGAAATCACCTCGAGGCCCCCGAGACCTCAACCAAACATACCAACAAGTCCTAAAACACTATACGAACTTAGACGAGCCCTTAAATCACATCAAACAATATATAAAACACGAATCGCACCCCAATTCAAGCCTAATGTAACGAAGGAAATTCAACTTCAACAAATGACACTGAAACCTATCAACTCACGTCCAATTGACCCCAAATTTTGCACACAAGTCACAAATGATACCTACTCCAACTTATGGAATCGGAATCCGACCTCGATATCAAAAATTCCACTAACGGTCAAACTTCCCAAAAATTCAACCTTCACTATTTCAAGCCTAATTCCACTACGGACCTCCAAATCATAATCCGTACATTCTCCTAAGTTCAAAGTCACCCAACGGAGCTAACAGAATCATCAAAACTCCATTACGGAGTCATTTATACATAAGTCAACATTCGGACAACTATTTCAACTTAAGCTTTCAACCTCGAGACTAAGTGTATCAATTCATTCTAAAATCTCTCCGGACCCGAGACAACTACCCCGGCAAGTCACATAATCGCTATAGAGTACAAAATGAGCAGTAAATGGGGAAACGGGGCTACAACTCTCAAAATGACTGGTCGGGTCGTTACATCCTCCACTTATTAAATCGTCCTCGAACGGGTCTAGAAACGTACCTAGAGTCTCAAATAGGTGTGTATATCTTCTCCGCATCTCCCGCTCGGTCTCCCAAGTTGCCTCCTCAACTGGTTGGCCTCTCCAATACACCTTCATGGAAGCTATGTCCTTTGACCTCAACATTCGAACCTGCCAATCCAAAATGGCCATCGGCTCCACATCATAAGTCAAATAACCATCCAACTGAACTGTGCTAAAATCCAAAACATGAGACGGATTGTCGACATACTTTTGGAGAATAGAAACATGAAACACTGGATGCACACTCAACAGACTGGGTGGCGAGTCAAGCTTTTAAGCCACCTCCCCAATCCTCTGAAGTACCTCAAACGGCCCAATGTACCGAGGGCTCAACTTGACCTTCTTCCTGAACCTCAAAACCCCTTCATGGGTGAGACCTTGAGAAGAACCTTCTCCCCAACCATGTAAGCAACATCACGGGCCTTCTGTCGGCATACCTCTTCTGTCTAGACTGCATCGTGTGAAACCGATCCTGAATCAATTTAACCTTTTTCAAAGCATCCTAAGCCAAGTCAGTACGCAATAGCCTAGCCTCACCCGGCTCAAACTAACCCATCGGAGATCTACACTGTCTCAAATACAAATTCTCATACGGAGCCATCTGAATGCTTGACTGGTAGCTGTTGTTGTAGGCAAACTCCGCGAGTGGCAGAAACTGATCCCATGAACCCCCAAAATCAATGACACAAGTGCGTAGCATGTCCTTCAATATTTAAATAGTGTGCTCGGACTGTTCGTCCTTTTGAGAATGCAATGATGCACTCAACTCAACCTGGGTGCCCAACTCTCACTGTACGGCGCTCCAAAACTACGATGTAAATTGCATGCCCCGATCTGAAAATGATGAACACTGGAACACCATGAAGGCGAACAATCTATCGGATGTAAATCTCAGCCAACCACTCTGAAGTATAAGTAGTCCCAACTTGAATGAAGTGCACGGACTTGGTCATCTGATCCACAATCACCCAAATAGCATCAAACTTTCTCAAAGTCCGTGGGAGTCCAACTAGAAAATTGTTATATCCCACACTTTTGTACGTTAGATTTGTCATAAGATAATTGACATAAGTTCAAGGACAAGATTATTTTTGAGGTTATAAGTATTTATGCTATTTATAACAAGTGATAAGTAAGTGTCGTGAAGGTCAGAGGGTAAACAAATCAAAGAAAATGAGTTTCATAGAAGTTTGATATTTTGGGATAAAATGCAGTCCAAGCTATAATACCCTATATTTATGGACTAGTGCTATACCTCATGACCGTGATAGTAAGGTATATGAAGTATGTTAAAAAGTGAATAGTATTTAAGTGAAGTGAGATTCATAAATTATTATGTGTGTAATTAATTAAATAGGAAAGTGTAGTGGATGTGCGAAAATTATTCGGAATTGTTGGATGACTATTATTCAACATGGACCATATCTCTGAATGAGCAGAAAGTGACACTTATATATATGAGGTGTAAATTTTGGTGATGAGTCATTAGGTATGCACCTAGATATCTGCATGTGTAGAATGAAAAGGGGGTCTCTAATGCTAGTAGTGTAGCATCTCGTACTTTAGTGTTAGGATGAGTCGTTGTAATACATATGAGTTGGCGAGAATTAAGGTCGTACATGAAGTTATAGATGTAAGACCCCGTAAATTTGATGAATTTCGAAAAAATTATATATTGCCTTGATATGGTACTTTATTTTAAGTGAAACATTATTTTTTTGCAAATGTTGGATAAATGTGATTTTCTAAAGTTATTAGTATACTATTTTATTGGATAAGTTTTTAGCTATACACATAATATGAGAAAGTTTATAAATGGGATTTTCTTTATTATAAAAATAGAAATTATCATTTCATAAGAAAGTTATCTTTTTACCGCTTTGAGAATCAATAGTTCAAACATATGCACCCTATATATTAAGTTGGAAAAATTAGAATTTGATTAAATATAGTGTTTGAAGTATTAGTATATGTCCCAATTTTATAAAATACCTCTGATTTATTAATAGTAGTGGGTAAAGAGCTATATGTTTGGTTCAAATGTTTCTACATGTCAAATCTTTGTACAACACTTTGTTATAATAGAAGTGTAATGTAATTAAAGGTGGGGGCTACATGTCATGTGTTTAGGAATTGTAAACAAATGTTGCAGCATAATACATAGTAATTACCACTATGTATGCCTTACTTCCACGTATTTTTATTCTTATCATAATATGAACTCTTATCTTTAAATGGGTCCAGTATAAGAGAATAACTCTTGGTTATTATATGACCTTTTCTATCATTTTGTAATGGAGAAATAACAAGAATCAGTAGCATCTCACATTGCTCTTAGTTTTGAACAAATTTTATGGCCCCAAAAGTTACTACGAGAATATACAAGGTGAGGTTGACTCCGGGATCAATCATGATTGTTTCCGACAATTTCGCGATTATAACGTCGGTTTTCTCAGGATCTTAGCAAGTCGGATATCAATTCATAATAAAGTAAGGTATGTTAAGGCTAACCCTTTCTTCTTTTGGCATGATCCAAGCAATGAAACGTAAACGTAATATTATTCTATAATGGTTCTACTCTTAGTAGTTAAGAATGTCTACGTTATTCATTCATATGAAATATAATACAAAACATGTCTACGTATATTTCTAAGTCTCTATTGAGGCATACGATAAAGATGTTAATGTTCATAACGTAGTGTTACATGCATCTTCATTTTAACACCGAGCTACGGCCGGTTGGGCAGTCATGTATCTTCATTTACCATCATGCTACGGTTGGTCGAGTAGTCATGCATTTACCACCGTGCTACGACCGGTCGGACAGTCATGCATTTACCACCGTGCTACGGCCGGTCGGGCAGTCATGCATTTATCACCGAGATACGGCTAGTCGGGCAGTCATGCATTTACCACCATTCTACGGTCGGTCGGGCAGTTACCACCAGTTGGGCAGTTATACATTTACCACCGAGCTACGGTAGGTCGGGCAGTTACTACTGATCAATTGGGCAGTCATGTTATGATATGGATAATAATCCCAAAGAGGCATTATATATACAATTATAATTAGTATGGATATCATGGCCTTTAGTGGAACTTCAGAGGTTCAGTTTGATTCATATATCTCTCTCATTGCTGTTGAATTATAGTTATGTTTCAGTTCTACCTTACATACTGGGTACATTATTCGTATGGATATCTTTTTGTTGTGGACGCTGCATTTATGCTTGCAGGTGTAAGAAATTTGTTTGATGAGCCCTCATAGTATACGAGGTTAGCATTCAGCAAAAGATCGGTAAGACTCCACTTCGTTCGAAGTGCAGCCGAGTCTATAAGTCATCTTGTCAGAGTTTTACTGCAGAATTATGGGTATGTCGGGGCCTTATCCTGTTTGATGTCAAATACTCTTAGCGGCTTTATAGACATAGGTTCATTATGTATAGAAGCCTTGACGACCCTTGTGTATTCATGTTTTACGTACGATGGATAGTTCATACAGCATTTGCCCACTTATAGTAATGCATTACGAATTGTGGCCATGTTGTCCTAAGATGGTCACAAAAACAATGAGTATAGCCAAGTCGGCATATGCATGTTCTAGTTTTCGTTGAACAATCATAAGTTATAGAGTGGTTCGCTCGGTCCAGTACGGCACTGGGTCCCATCCACGCCCCCTAGGTTTGGGGAATGACAAAAATCCATGGTGATTCGCTCCCACTACCAATCTGATATCTCTAGCCTCTGCAGTAATCCACCCGGTCTTTGATGCTCATACTTCACCTGCTGACAGTTAAGGCACCGAGCTACAATCCCCACTATATCTTTCTTCATTCTTCTCCACTAATAATTCTACCTCAAGTCCTGATACATCTTCGCGGCACCCGGGTGAATGGAATACCGCAAACTGTGGGCCTCCTCAAGAACACATTAGACACACAAACCCGTCCCTCCATCCTCAATACTCCATCATCCCCAATAGTAACATCTCTTGCATCAACGTGTCCTTAATGACAAGTAAATGAGGATCATCATATTGGCGCTCTCTGATTTGATCATATAAGGAAGACCGAGAAACCACACAAGCTAGAATCTGACTGGGCTCCGAAACATCTAATCTCGTGAACTGGTCGGATAAGGCATGAACATTAACTGCAATAGTTCTCTCACTAACAGGAATGAATGTAAGGCTACCCATACTCACCGCCTTCCTACTCAAGTCATCGGCCACCACATTGGCCTTCTTAGGATGATACAGAATAGTGATATCATAGTCCTTTAGTAGCTCCAACCATCTCCGTTGCCTCAAATTTAGATCATTCTGTTTGAATAAGTGCTGGACACTCCGATGATTTGTAAACACCTCACAATATACACCGTATAGATAATGCCTCTAAATCTTCAATGCATGAACGATGGCGGCCAACTCCAAATCGTGAACAAGGTAGTTCTTCTCATGGTGCTTCAACTGATGCGAAGCATAAGCAATCACTCTACCCTCCTGCATCATAAAACATCCAATACCGATCCGAGAAGAATCACAGTATATTGTGTAAGAAACAGAAGCTGAAGGTAGAACTAGAACTGGAGTTGTGGCCAAGGCAGTCATGAGATTCTGAAAGTTCTCCTTACACTCGTCTGACCACTTGAAGGTAGCACCCTTCTACGTCAATTTGGTGAAATGCCATGCAATAGACGAGAAAACATCTACGAAGCGACGATAATAATAGTCCAAGCCGAGAAAGCTCAGAATCTTCGTAGCTGAGAATTGTTTGGACCAACGCTGAACCGTCTCTATCTTTTTCGGATCCACCTAAATCCCCTCACTGGACACCACATGCCCCAAGAATGCCACCGAACTAAGCCAGAACTCACAATTGGAGAACTTGGCATAAATCTTTTCCTCCCTCAATTGTTACAACACAATCCTCAAATGATGTGCATGCTCCTCCTGGCTACGAGAGTACACCAGGATGTCAACAATGAACACTATGACAAACGAGTCAAGATAAGGCTGAAATACATTGTTCATTAGATGCATGAATGTTGCTGGGGTGTTGGTTAGCCCAAAAGAAATCACAAGTAACTCATAATGACCGTAACGGGTCCTGAATGTTGTCTTTAGAATATCCGAGTCCCGAATCTTCAACTGGTGATACCCAGACCTCAAGTCAATCTTAGAAAAAACCCTCGCTCCCTGAAGTTGGTCAAATAGATCATCAACGCGTAGCAATGGATACTTGTTCTTGATTGTAACTTTGTTCAACTACCAGTAATCAATGCACATCCGCATAGTATCATCCTTCTTCTTCACAAACAGAACCGGTGCATCCCAAGGCGACACACTAGGCCTAATAAACCCCTTATCAAGGAGTTCCTGAAACTGCTCCTTCAATTCCTTCAACTAGGATAGTGCCATACGATACGGTGGAATAGAAATGGGCTGAGTTCTCGGCACCAAGTCAATATCCTTGTCGGGCGACATGCCTGGCAGGTCTGCAGAAAACACATTCGAAAAATCTCGCACTGCCAGAACAGAATCAATAGTAGGAGTATCAGCACCAACATCCCTCACATAGGCCAAATAAGATAAACAACTCTTCCCAACCATCCACTGGGCCTTCAAATATGAAATCACTCTACTGGGAACATAGTCTAGAGAACCTCTCCACTCAATCCTTGGCAACCCCGGCATCGCCAATGTCACAGTCTTAGCGTGACAGTCCAGAATAACATGACATAGAGACAACCAATCCATACCCAAGATCACGTCAAAGTCCACCATACTAAGCAATAAAATATCAACTCTAGTCTCCAATCCCCCAATAGTTACTACACACGACCGATATACACGGTCCACAACAATAGTATCGCCCGCTGGCATAGATACATGAATATATGAAACTAAGGACTCATGGGGCATATCCAGATAATGAGAAAAATGCGATGATACATAGGAATAAATGGAACCAAGGTCAAATAATACAGAGGCATCCCTGTGGCATACTGAGACAATACTTGTGATCACTGCATCAGAAGCAACAATGTCTGGCCTGACAGGGATAGCATTGAATCGGGCCTGGATCCACCTGATCGGCCTCCCCCTCTTGGTTTACCCTTAGCTGATTGAGCCTCGCCCTGAGTTGGCTGGCCGGTGGTGAAGTACCTGGTGCTGAAGTTGCAGCCTGACTCCTCTACTACACTAGACCTCCCGGGCTACAAGGACACTACCTCCACATATCACCAAACTCCCTGCACTCGAAGCAACTCCCTGGTGCTGATGGTGGGGACTGAAGGGAGCCTTGAACACTATTTTAGCTGCTGGAAGGACCCAGCATAGATAAACCCTAAACCGATGGAGCATGAGAAAAACTCTGAGCTGGAAGGGCATTGAGAGATGACTGACCCTGATGAGAATTGTATGAACCATTGTTGGATGATGCACCACGGTGAACTGGACGAGTCGTCTGATTGTGCCTATAGGGATGACCCCTGCCATGGTAGAACTGACCCCCAAAAGGAACACCGCTAAAACCACCCGATCCATCGGGCCTCTTGGCTTCCCTCTCTCCTCGCTCCTGGCTACGGACCATCTCTATCTGCCGAGCAATGTCAACCACCACATAAAAGGTAGCACCAGACACCCTTTCCCTAGTCATAAGCAACAACAGTTGATATGTGAGGCCATCAATGAACCTCTTAATCCTCTCCCTATCAGTGGGAACCAACCAAACTACGTGACGAGCCAACTCAGAAAACCTCATCTCTTACTGCATCATAGATATACCCTCTTAACATAACTGCTCAAATTGACTGTGTAGCTCCTCCCTGCAAGACTGTGGTATGAACTTCTCCAAGAAGAGAACGGAGAACTCCTACCATAAAAGAGGTATTGTACCGACCGGCATGCTCCTCTCATAAGCCTCCCACCATCCAGAGGCAGCCATAGTGACCTGAAAAGTAGTGAACAAGACCCCACTAGTCTCCAGAATACCAGCTGTGTGAAACATCCGCTGGTACTTATCCAGGAAACCCTGAGCATCCTCTGACTCAGCATCGCTAAATGATGGAGGCTGAAGCCTCCAGTCTCCTCTGCTTATCATCAATCATAACGGGGACCACCTGGCCCGAGCAGCTGCAACCGGCTGGACTGGTAGTGCCCCCGGTGTCTGGAGTCCCTGCATCACCTGCTGTGGAGTACGGGCGGCGGGAGTCTGAGTACCTCCCCTGGCCTAAGAAGTGGCTGATACGGCCGGAATAGAGACCGCCTGAGCAAGACTGGTGCACACGATCAGAATCTGAGCAAAAGCCTCCTGAAGTCCTGGAATCATAATGGGCACAGCTGGTGCCTGAGCTGGCCCTATTGGCTCAACCACAGCTGGAACCTGATCCTGAACTGGGGCAACTGGCAAATCTGCAGGTGCTGCCCTAGATGCACCTCTACCCCTACCGTGACCCCTACCGTGATTTTGGCCTCTCGCGGCCCTAGATGGTGGTACTGGTGGCTATCCATCCCGTCCGGTAGCACGTGTCCTCACCATCTGTGACAGAATTGAATACAAAAGTTTAGTTACCAGAATCAACAAATCTGCACGACAAGAATACAAGAGTTTCCTAAGGGTTTGACAACCTCTCTAAGATAAGTATAGACGTCTCCGTACCGATCCACAAGACTCTACTAAACCTTCTCATGACTCATAAGACCTATGTAACCTAGGCTCTGATACCAACTTTTCACGACCCAAAATCCCAACCTGTTGTGATGTCGCCTATCATAGTACTAGGCAAGACAACATTATAAAATAAATCCCAACACCTTTAACAGAAAATGATTCAAAGTAGTTTAAGTAATAAAAACTCACATAAAAAGGGATAGAAACCCAAAACATAACGCGGAAGTTCCCAACTATCGGTGTGTCACAGAGTACATGAGTATCTATACATCATAAGTCTGAAAAATATTATCTATGATAGTTTGAAAGTAAATACAACAAGCGGAAAGATAGAGATGGAGAGACAAGGTGTGCGAAACGCCGGGAAGCTACCTTGGTATCTCCCAAAAGATCAACTGTGCAAGTAGATCAGCACCCACCCTATCCAGAAACACCTGAATTTGCACACGAAGTGCAGAGTGTAGAGTGAGTACAACCAACTCTGTAAGTAACAAGACTAAATGAAGAACTGAAAGTAGTGACGAGCTTCACAGTTAAAGTCCAATTACATTAATTTCAACATAAGAAGGTAGGCATGCCTTTAAGTTCGATAATTAAGGCCATAATAGTTAATTCATGTCAAGTTCAACTGAAACATAAGATAATATCTCTCAGAAATTTCAAGACAGTGATATATGACATCAGAAGTGCAACAATAAAGAAGTCAATGCATCCACTCAGGGAAACAGACACCCAGTCCTCCTAATCACTCCAACCTCACAATCACTCTTTCCTCACAGTCACTCATTCCTCTCAATCACTCAGCACTCGGCACTCGCACTCAGTGGTACATGCGCTCACTGAGGGTGTGTACAGACTCTGTAGGGGATCCTTCAGCCCAAGCGCTATAACAAGCCAATCATGGAATATATCAATAAAACATGCTGCGACGTGCAGCCCAATCCCATAAATATCCTCACAATCAAACCCTCGGCCTCACTCAGTCATCAACCTCTCCAGTCTCTCGGGCTCTCAATGATCATAAAAATTAGCCCAAACAGAAATGATGTAATGTATCATTAAGGAACAATAAAGACTGAGATATGATATGCAAGTAAAATTGTGACTGGGTACAAAATAGCAATTAGCAGATAATTCAACATGTACGCGACCCCTGTGGGTCCCAACATTGCCAACACATAATTTTAACATGATTTCTAACATGATTTGCAGTTCAATTTCTCTAACACATGGAGAATGTATAGGTAATAACAGATTATTCAACTACCTAGTTCCATCGGATTGACCAAGTCACAATCCTTACGGTGCAAGCCCACACGCCCGTCACATAGCATGTGCGTCACCTCTAAACCCAACACATAATCCGGGGTTTCATACCCTCAGAACCAAATTTAGAACTATTACTTACCTCAATACGGGCTAAAGGAATCAATTCCATACGAAAATGCTAAGTTATATTAATCAAAAGTCAAAAATTGACTCAAAAGCTGGCCCTAGGCCCACTTCTAAAAATTTGATAAAAGTCACAAAACTCAAAAGCCCATTCAACCACGAGTCCAACCATATCAAATTTATCAAAATCCGACACCAAATTGTCACCCAGATCCCCAAATCAAACTCTCCAAATCCCTAGCCTCAAACTCCCAAGTTACACCTTAAATACACACCAACTAGGGGGAAATCAATGGGAAAATAATATTATTGATCAAAAATGAGAACAATGGACTTACCTCAAGAATTCCCTCGAAATTATTCTCAAGAGTCGCCAAAACTCGAGCCCAAAATGTTAAAATGAGGCAAAAATTGCGAACCTTTTATTTATCTTTCTGTCCAGCCTTTTTTGCTTCTGCGGGCACTTAACCGCATCTGCGGTGTCGCAGAAGCAACCAAAATTCTGCTCCTCAGCTCGCACTTGTGAGCTCACACCTACGATCAAAGCTCCGCACGTGTGGTTACACTAGGAGACTTTAGCTACAACAGTCCTCCAACTCAAACTTTGATACGAAAACCATCTGAAATCACCCCGAGGCCCCCGGGACCTCAACCAAACATACCAACAAGTCCTAAAATACAATACGAACTTAGTCGAGCCCTCAAATCACCTCAAACAATATCTAAAATACGAATTGCACCCCAATTCAAGACTAATGAAACTAAGGAAATTCAACTTCAACAAACGACGCCGAAACTTATCAAATCACGTTCGATTGACCCCAAATTTTGCACATAAATCACAAATGACATTACGTGCGTACTCCAACTTCTGGAATCGGAATCAGAATCCGACCCCGATATCGCAAAGTCCACTCCCAGTCAAACTTCCCAAAAATCCAACCTTTTCCATTTCAAGCCTAATTCCACTACGAACCTCCAAATCATAATCCGGACACGCTCCTAAGTCCAAAATACCCAACGGAGCTAACAGGGCCATCAAAACTCCATTACGGAGTCGTTTACACATAAGTCAATATCCGGTCAACCGTTTCAACTTAAGCTTTCAACCACGAGACTAAGTGTCTCAATTCATTCTGAAATCTCTCTGCACCCGAGCTGACTACCCCGGCAAGTCACATAACAACTTTAAAGTACAAAATGAGTAGTAAATGGGGGGACAGGGCTACAACTGTCAAAATGATCGGTCGGGTTGTTATATCTTCAAAACACTTGATGATATGAGCCCTCCGACGATTCTATGTCAATAGGTTCATCAGAGTGGGTAATTTTGTTTTAACCATTGACTTCTTCGAGGTATAGGGAAAGATGGAGAGGGTTTGGATTTAGCCATGAGAAGAAAACATGGTTTCCGAGTCTGTGTGAGAGTGATATAAACGAAGGGGTGTCTAATAAAGAGAGAGATGGGTGATGAAAAGTTGACTCAATTAGAGAGAGGCGTGTGAAAGACAACTGAAAAGGTGCCTTCTAGAGACACATCGTTAATCACATAATTAATGCATGCATAGAGTAAACATATTTTCTGCTTCAGTAGTAGAAAAGGCAACACAATTTTGTTTCTTGCTATGCCAGGAAATAAGTGATTTTTCCAGCAACTAACAAGTTCCCCTCGTACTTTTTCTATCAATTGTCACCATAGCTTTGGCATCGGACATACCAAACTTCTTTATAAGCTCTTTTGTGTACTTTGTTTGGATGATAAAGATCCCTTTGGGGATTGCTTGATTTGAATCCCAAGGAAGAATGTTAATTCTCCCATCATGTTCATCTCAAATTCTCTTTTCATGATATTTGAAACGTCTTTGCATAATTCTGAGTTAGTACTTCCAAAATTTATATCATCAATGTAAATTTGTACAATCAAATTACCTTTGTCTGAACGTTTGATGAAAAGAGTGGTGTCAATACTACTTCAACTAAAGCCATGTTTGACTAAGAAAGAGCTTAGTCTTTCATACCATGCTCTAGGAGCTAGTTTAAACCCATATAGAGCTTTAGACATCTTGTAGACATGGTTCGAAAAAGACTCATTTACAAACCATGGGGGTTGCTTGACTTTCATACTTCCTTAGATATGAATCCATTTAAGAACACACTTTTTACATCCATATAAAATAATCTAAAGAACTTGTGAGCAACATAAGCTAGTAGAATAAGAATTGATTCTAACTGGCAACTGGAGCAAATGTTTCTTCACAATCAACTCCTTCTTGTTGAGAGTATCCTTGAGCGACCAATCATGCTTTATTTCTTACTACTTAGCCGGACTCATTTAGCTTATTCATGTAGACCCATTTTGTTCCAACAATGGATGCGTTAGGAGGTTTAGGAATAAGCTTCCATACCTTTACTTTTTTAATTGACCAAGTTCCTCTTGCAATGGACTTATCTAGCAGTCATCTCCAAGGGCCACATCTACCTTTTTTAGTTCAAACTGTGAGATGAGAGAAATATTTGAAGTCTGGTTTTGCGATCTTCTAGTTTTCATCCCTTCTTGAGGAACAACAGTGATTAATTTATGGGGATATCTATGTTCACCATTCCATTCATTTGGTACAACTGTAGATGTTTCCTTTTGAACAAGACTTGATGGTTAGGGTGTATATGATTCATGATTTTCCATGTGACTGTCAGTCGAATGATGTTGTTGATCAGCGACTCCTTCACGAGTGTCCTTAACAGGTTTTAAAACTATAGTAATTTCCTCATCATCAGGAAGTTACTCATTCCTCGAAGAGGGGTTAGTAACACAACATGAACATATCCTTCAATAGATAAGGTTCGTTTATTGTAAACTCTGTATGCTCTACTTGACAGAGAGTATTTGAGAAAAATACCTTCGTCACTTTTTGGATCAAACTTACCAAGGTTGTCCTTTCTATTGTTGTGAATGAACCATTTGCATCCAAATGGGTGAAAATAACTAATATTTGGTCGTTTACCTTTCCACAACTCATATGGAGTCTTTTTGAGAATAGATCTTATTAGACACCTGCTGATAATATGGCATGCAATGCTTACTGCTTCTACCCAGGAGTGGTATTGAAGTGAGTTTTCTGCAATCATAGTTCTTGTCATATCTTGATGAGTTCTATTTTTGCGTTCCACTACTCCATTTTATTATAGTTATCTGGGGGATGAGAAGTTGTGCGAGATTCACTAGTCATTGCAGAAATTTTCGAATGATTTGCTTTCAAATCTCCTTCATGATCACTTCTTATGGAAGAGATATAATATCCCCTTTCTCGCTGAACCTTTTTGCAGAAGACTTCAAAATTCTTCAATGCTTCATATTTATGACTCAAGAAAATAACTCAGGTAAATCGAGAAAAATCATCTAATATAACAAAAGTAT
Organism: Nicotiana tabacum; assembly: GCF_000715075.1. NCBI lineage: Eukaryota > Viridiplantae > Streptophyta > Magnoliopsida > Solanales > Solanaceae > Nicotiana > Nicotiana tabacum. The sequence continues at coordinate 35,710 of NW_027438323.1, forward strand.
ATTTTCTACCACCAATGCTAGCAGTCCTAGTTGGGCTGAAGAGATCCATGTGCAACAGTTGAAGAGGTTTTGTAGTAGAAATAATGTCTTTAATTTTGAAAGAAGATCTGGTTTGTTTACCTAATTGACATGCATTGCAAATATGATCTTTTGAAAAATCTAATTTTGGAAGACCAATGACAATATCCTATATAGAAAGTTTTTGAATAGTATGCATGCTAGCATGACCAATTTTTCTATGCCATACCCAAGGATCACCAATTATAGAGACTAGACATAGTCGATTTGACATGATATCAATATTGCAAAGGGTGTACACATTTCTATTTCTACTTTAAGATAGAATGGTTTTACCTGATTCATGTTCAATTATTCACCCATTCTTTTTAAAACGAACCTCATAGTCATTGACACATAGCTGGTTAATGCTGAACAGGTTGTATCCAAGTTCATCCACAAGGTAGACTTTGTCCACATCTCTGATGACCCAAAATGTTATCTTTAAATTTAATAATTATCTCTGTGTTATAAGACCTCAAAAAGTATTATTTATCATTTCTCGACTTGCGTGCGCAGTCCGTATAATTTTCCAGAAAGTTTTTATGTGGAAAATAGATTAAAATATGAAATATAGCTTTAAAACTTAACTGAGTTGACTTTGGTCAATATTTTGAACAAACGGACTCGGATCAGTATTTTAATAGTTCTAATAGGTTCGTATCGTGATTTGGGATTTGGGCGTATGCCCGGAATCGATTTCTGAGGTCCCTAGCCCGAGATATGGAATTTTGATGAAAAATTAAGAGTTTGAAAGTTTGATGATTTTAAGAATTGACCGATGTTTGGTCTTATTGATACTGGGTTCGTATTGTAGTTCTGGAGCCCGGTACATGTCCACTATAATATTTATGACTTGTCGGTCAAAATTGGCGAGAAACGGAGTTGATTTGACATGATTCAGGAGTCCTGTTGTGAAAATAATAAGTTTTAAAGTTTTCTTGAAAATTTCCTTTGATTTGGTGTCTGATTCATAGTTCTAGGTGTTATTTTGGCGATTTGATTACGCAAGCAAGTTCGTATGATATTTTAGGGCTTGGGTGCATGTTTGGTTTGGAGCCCCGAGGGCTCGGGTTGATTTCTGGTGGTTAACAGATCATTTTTGGACTTGGGAAAACTGCAGAAATTTGCTTTTGGTTTCCTTCTTCACGTTCGCGAGAGGGGTCTAGCGTTCGCGAAGGGAAAAAGACTGGCTAGTAAAATTTGCCTTCGCGTTCACTAAGGGTATCTCGTGTTCGCGAAGGCCAAGCTAGGCAAGCATCGCGTTCGCGAGGTAGCCCTCGTGTTCGCGAAGGGTAAAATTTGGACAACACAAATTTGTGCTTTGCGAACGCGAGGCAATAATCGCGTTCGTGAAGGGTAAAAACCTGGGCAACAGAACTTAACTTCTATAAATGGGATTTTGTCCCATTTTCAATCATTTTTCATTTTTGAGCTCGGGTAAAGCAATTGTTGGGCGATTTTCACGGAAAAATATTGGGGTAAGTATTCCTTATCCTATGTTGATTATATCTCACGATTCCATACTCATTTATATCATGAATCCGTGAAATTATGGGAGAAAAATTATATTTTTATAAAATCTTCCAAAAATAAAAATTTAAGATTTGAAGGTCCATTTGACATCGGAATTTGATAATTTTTGTATGGTTGGACTCGTCTCAGAATGGCTGTTCGGATTTCGTAATTTTTTTCGAGATTTGAGATGTGGACCCCACTATCGATTTTTAAAATGAATTTCGTATTTTTATCCGGAAAATTAATAAATTCATATGGAATTAATTCCTATGATTCGTATTAAGTATATCGAATTGTTTGTGAATAGATTTGACGCTTTTGGAGAAAAATTCAAAAGGAAAAGCTATGGTCGAGTAATTGATTGGAATTTACAAAGCGAGGTAAATGTCGTGGTTAACCTTGACTTAAGGGAATCGAACCCCTGAATTATTTGCTATGTGAATTTCGTGTGCAACGATGTATAGGCAAGGTGACAAGTGCCTATACTTTGTCAATTTAATTTGTTGTTTAATTATTTAAACATCTTAAATTGTTTTAAGATACGAATTAATTATTATAATAATTGTTTCTCTCCTATTCTTTGTCAACTATTAATTCTTGAATTCCTGCAATAATTGTTACATGCTTATTTGATTTATGTGTCTTAATTGCTACTTGACATTTAGTATATTAAATATTAAACTGCCTATTTTCTCCTGACTTTCATAATAAATTGCTATTTGTCACTGTTTGTTTCATAATGAAATCATAATTATTGTATGCTTGTTATCTTATAATTTCATATTAATTATTGCATTTATTGGGAAATATTTTTTTATAAGAATTGGTAAATGAATTTATTGGAGGAGTAAGTTGCACGCCGCAACAGAATTGATTGAATTGAACATATTGGAGAAACGGATTGCACGCCGTAACAGACTTATTTAAAAGTTTATATTGGGGGATCGGGTTGCACTCTGCAACAGACTTATTAAAAGTCTATATTGGGGGATCGTGTTGCACGCTGCAACAGACTTATTAAAAGTCCATATTGGGGGATCGGATTGCACGCCGCAACAGACTTGTTTAAAACTATATATATATTGGGGGGATTGGGTTGCACGCCGCAAACAGAATTGATTAAAATAAATATATTGGAGGAGCGGGTTGCACGCCGCAACAGAAGTGAATATGAATATATTGTGGGAGCGGGTTGCACGCTGCAACGGAAATTGATTGAAATAATAATTGGTTATGACTGCTGAGTTGGCTTCAACTCTTAAAATGAGTTACCTGATTTATTTCTATTATCGTGGTTATTACTATTAGTGCGTACACGTTAATGTAAGTGACCTGCCTTAGCCTCGTCACTACTTCATCGAGGTTAGGCTCGGCACATACCAGTACATGGGGTCGGTTGTACTAATACTACACTCTGCACTTCTTGTACAGATTTCGGAGTTGGTCTCAGCGGCGTACCATAGACTTGCTTGAATTTCAACTACTCAGAGGAGACTTGAGGTATAACTGCACAGCGCCCGCAGTTCTGAAGTCCCCGTCTACCTTATTTTAGTTGTGTGTTTGCTTTCAGATAGCTTTATTTTATGCAGACTTTTATTTGTATTATTCTAGAAGTTCGTGCACTTGTGACACAAATTCTGTGATGGTATTTAGACATCGCTATTTTTATGGATTAATCACTACATTTCAAACTTTACTTTCGCATTGGTTTCTTTGTTATTAATTAATTTAAAATCGTTTAAAAATGGCTAATATTATTCTAGCGTTGGCTTGCCTAGCAAGTGAAACATTAGGCGCCATCACGGTCTCGAAGGTGAGAATTTCGACACCCAGAAGGATATTGTTGCATATATAGCTCGGTGTCTAAATTGTCAGCAAGTCAAGTACAAGCATCAGAGACCTGGTGATTTGATTCAGAAATTAGAAATTCCTGAGTGGAAGTGGGAGCGTATCACTATGGATTTTGTTGTTGGGATCCCATGGACTTAGAGAAAATTTGACGCAATTTGGGCCATTGTGGACAGGTTGACCAAGTCAGCACATTTCATTCCAGTGGCAATTACATATTCTTCAGAGAGGTTAGCTGAAATTTACATTCGTGATATTGTCCGCCTTCACGGTGTACCTGTGTCTATTATTTCAGATCAAGGTACGCAGTTTACCTCACACTTCTAGAAGGCTGTACAGCATGAGTTAGGTACGCGGGTTGAGTTGAGTACAACATTTCAATCACAGACAGACGGACAGTCAGAGCGCACTATTCAGATATTGGAAGATATGTTTCGCGCTTGTGTTATAGACTTTGGAGGTTCTTGGGATCAGTTCTTGCCACTTGCGGAGTTTGCTTATAATAATAACTACCAGTCGAGCATTGTACGGAAGGCGATATCGTTCACCAGTTGGCTGGTTCGAACCGGGAGAGGCTCGGTTGTTGGGTACCGATTTGGTACAGGATGCCTTGGATAAGGTCAAGGTTATTCAAGATCGACTTCACACATCTCAGTCTAGGCAAAAGAGTTATGCCGACCGTAAAGTTCGTGATTTTGCATTCATGGTTGGAGAAAGAATATTGCTCCGAGTTTCACCTATGAAAGGTGTAATGAGGTTCGGAAAGAAGGGCAAGTTGAGCCCTAGGTATATTTGACCCTTTGAGATTCTTGAAAAGGTGGGTGAAGTAGCCTACAGGCTTGCATTACCACCTAGTTTATCAGCGGTTCATCCGGTGTTTCATGTGTCTATGCTCCGGAAATATTATGGTGATCTGTCCCATGTGTTAGATTTCATCTCAGTCCAATTGGGCAAAGATTTGACTTATGAGGAGGAGACGGTAGCTATTCTAGTCTGGCAGGTCCGACACTTGAGGTCTAAGAGTTATCCTTCAATTCGGGTGCACTGGAGAGATCAGTCGGTAAAGGCATCTACCTGGGAGTCCAAGTCGGACATGCAAAATAAATATCCACACTTATTCACCAGCTCAGGTACTTTTTCTAACTTCGTTCGAGGACGAACGTTTGTTTTAAAGGTGGAGAATATGATGACCCAAAATGTCATCTTTAAATTTAATAATTATCTTTGTGTTCTAAGACCTCGAAAAGCACTGTTTATTATTCCTCGACTTCCGTACATAGTCCGTATAGTTTTCCGGAAAGTTTTTATGTGAAAAATGGATTAAAATATAAAATAGAGCTTCAAAACTCAACTGAGTTGACTTTGGTCAACATTTTGAACAAACGGCCTCGGATCAGTGTTTTGATAGTTTCGGTAGGTCCTTATCATTATTTGGTACTTGGGCGTATGCCCGGAATCCAATTCCAAGGTCCCTAGCCCAAGATATGGAATTTTGATAAAATATTAAAAGTTTGAAAGTTTACTGATTTTAAGAATTGACCGATGTTTGGTCTTGTTGATACCGCTGTATTGTGGTTTCGGAGCCCAGTACACGTCCACTATAATTTTTATGACTTTTCTGTCGAATTTGGTGAGAAACGGAGTTGATTTGACGTGATTCGGACGTCCGGTTGTGAAAATAATAAGTTTTAAAGTTTTCTTAAAAATTTCCTTTGATCTGGTGTCCGATTTGTAGTTATAGGTGTTATTTTTGTGATTTGACCGCACGACCAAGTTTGTATGATGTTTTAGGACTTGGGTGCATGTTTGGTTTGGAGCCCTGAGGGCTCGGGTAGATATCGGGTGGTTAACGGATCATTTTTGGACTTGGAAAAACTACAGAAATCTGCTTCTAGTTTCCTTCTTCGCGTTCGCGATAGGGGTCTCGCGTTCGTGAAGGGAAAAAGACTGGTCAGTAAAATTTGCCTTCGCGTTCACGAAGGGTAAAGGGTTGGTCAGGAAAATTTGCCTTCGCGTTCACGAAGGGCATCTCGCGTTCGCGAAGGCCAAGCCAGGCCAGCATCGCGTTCGTGAGGTAGCCCTCGCATTCACGAAGGGTAAAATTTGGACAACACAAATTTGTTCTTCGTGAACGCGAGGCACTGACTGCGTTTGCGAAGGGTAAAAACCTGGGTAACAGAACTTAAGTTCTCTAAATGGGATTTCGTCGCATTTTCAATCATTTTCCATTTTTGAGCTCGGGTAAGGCGATTGTTGGGCGATTTTTACGGAAAAATATTGGGGTAAGTATTCCTTATCCTATATTGATTATATCTCACGATTCCATACTCATTTATATCATGAATCCGTGAAATTATGGGAGAAAAGTCAGATTTTTATAAAATGTTCCAAAAACAAAAATTTAAGATTTGAAGGTCCATTTGACATCGGAATTTGATAAATTTTGTATGGTTGGACTCGTATCAGAATGGGTGTTTGGATTTTGTAAGTTTTCCCTAGATTTGATATGTGGGCCCCACTGTCAATTTTTAAAATAAATTTCAGATTTTTATTCAGAAAATTAATAAATTCATATGGAATTAATTCCTATGATTCGTATTAAGTATATCGAATTGTTTGTGAATAGATTTGACGCTTTCGGAGACAAATTCAAAAGGAAAAGCTATGGTCGAGTAATTGATTGGAATTTGCAAAGCGAGGTAAATATCGTGGTTAACCTTGATTTGAGGGAATAGAACCCCTGAATTATTTACTATTTGAATTTCATGTGCAACGATGTATAGGCAAGGTGACGAGTGCCTATACTTTGTCAATTTAATTGGTTGCTTAATTATTTAAGCATCCTAAATTGTTTTAAGACACGAATTAATTATTATAATAATTGTTTCTCTCCTATTCTTTGTCAACTATTAATTCTTGAATTCCTGCAATAATTGTTACATGCTTATTTGATTTATGTGTCTTAATTGCTACTTGAAATTTAGCATATTAAATATTAAACTATCTATTTTCTCCCTGACTTCCATAATAAATTGCTATTTGTCATTGTTTGTTTCATAATGAAATCATAATTATTGTATGCTTGTTGTCTAATAATTTCATATTAATTGTTGCATTTATTGGGGGAATTTCTTTTATAAGAATTGGTAAATAAATATATTGGAGGAGCGGATTGCACGCCGCAACATAATTAATTGAATTGAATATATTGGAGGAACGGGTTGCACGCCACAATAGACTTATTTAAAAGTCTATATTAGGGGATCGAGTTGCACGCCGCAACAGACTTATTAAAAGTCCATATTGGGAAATCGGGTTGCACGCCGCAACAGACTTGTTTAAAAGTCTATATATATTGGGGGATCGGGTTGCATGCCGCAATAGAAGTAAATATGAATATATTGTGGGAGCGGGTTGCACGCTGCAACGGAAATTGATTGAAATAATAATTGGTTATGACTGCTGAGTTGGCTTCAACTATTAAAATGAGTTACCTGATTTATTTCTATTATTGTGGTTATTACTATTATTGCGTACAAGTTAATGTAAGTGACCTGCCTTAGCCTCGTCACTACTTTGTCGAGGTTAGGGTCGGCACTTACCAGTACATGGGGTCGGTTGTACTGATACTACACTCTGCACTTCTTGTGCAGATTTTGGAGTTGGTCCTAGCGGCGTACCATAGACTTGCTCGGATTTCAGCTACTTAGAGGAGACTTGAGGTATAACTTCACAGCATCCGTAGTTCTGAAGTCCCCGTCTACCTTATTTTAGCCGTGTGTTTGCTTTCAGACAGCTTTATTTTATTCAGACCTTTATTTGTATTATTCTAGAAGCTCGTGCACTTGTGACACCAATTATGGGATGGTATTTAGACATCGCTATTTTTATAGATTAATCACTACATTTCAAACTTTACTTCCGCATTGGTTTCTTTATTATTAATTAATTTAAAATCGTTTAAAAATGGCTAATATTTTTCTAACGTTGGCTTGCCTAGTATGTGAAATGTTAGGCGCCATCACGGTCCCGAATGTGGAAATTTTGGGTCGTGACAACATCGTAAGATGAGCTGAGGGGGACTTTTCCAACACTAATTACACTCCCTTTTGATTTGTCTCCAAAGGTGATTGACCCACCATCAAGTTTAGTCATTTGTGTTTGAAAAGTTGTTTGCCACCTATCATGTGCTAGAACACGCGCTATCAAGATACCATTTTCCTCTTCGATTCTTCTTGCGATGTTCCTGCAACAAAAAATTACTTTTTTTAGGTACCCAAGCTTGCTTGGGTCCTGATTAGTTAGTTTTCTAGTTGTTTGCCGGATTTGATGACTTAGGCCACCAAACCCATCTTCTACCTAAACCCACAATGATTAGATATATGACCAGACTTTCCACAATAAAAGCAAGAGGGGCCATTAAAATTTTAAGGGACTATTTCCCTTTCATCTCTTATCCTGCATTGGTTAAGTCGTTGACCATTTTTACCAAAACGAATGCATGAGGAAGAATTGGTTGCCCCAAATGAGTTTTTATGAGGAGTTGAATGGTTTGATTTGATGGAACTATGGCTGGTGGATTTTCGTAATCCATTCCGCTGTAATTAAAGTTCCTGAACTTATTCCTGAAGCATGTCTCTTTTAATTTCACATACTTTTAGTTTTAGTTCCCAACCTTTCTTTTCTCGTTGAATCTTTTGAAGTTCATGTATAACTTTTTCAATATCTACAAGAGAAATATCAATAAATTCTTGAAGTTCATTGCATTTAGGACACATAGGTGAACGTACCTCACTTGTTCCTTCGTCTGCCATGAGACCTGACTCATTTACTTCCTCGTGGTCGGATTATTCTTCATCTTTGATCGCCATGAAACACATGTTGGTTGTCTCCTCATGATCAGATCCTTCGTTATCATTCCATGCTCCAAACGACTTCTTCTTTTGATAATTTCTGTTGAGTTTCTTTTTCAGTTCAGGGCATTCTACTTGAATATGACCATATTTTCCACATTCATAGCATCTTCTATCATTCTTGTCGTTTTGCATTCACTGTTGTTTTCCATTCCTGAAGTTTGTTTTGCCTCTTCTGCTATTTCGGTTTCTTCTCAACATACTTGATACTACTTTGGAGAGCATAACTATTTCGGTTTCTTCTTCTTCTTCTTCTTTCTAACTCAGCCAATGTTGTTTTAAACACAACGATTTTCTTCTTTTTTTTCTTCTTCATATTCTGAATCAACCAATGTTGTTTTAAATGCAATGGTTTTCTTTTTTTCTTATTTCACTCGTCTATTCAAGCGAGTCTTTTCAAAGGCAATAATATCACCTCTGAGTTCATCATATAACATTTTATCAAGGTCTTGTCATTCCAATGTGATGACTTTGGGTTTCCAGACTGTAGGTAGACTTCTCAATATTTTCCTGACTTGTTCTCCATTTTTTACTATTCTACCAAAGGATTTCAGGTCTCCAACAATTTTGTTGAATCGAGAGAATATCTCTTCCACTGATTCTCCATCCTTCATTTGAAATAGTTCACAGTCATGAATCAGTAGATTTATTCTTGTTTATTTGACTTTGTTTGTTCCTTTATAGGTAACTTCTAGCTTGTCCCATATTTGCTTCACAGTCTCATAGCTTGAGATCTTTTCATATTCCTCACCACTTATTGCATTATACATGAGGTTCTTGGCTTTGGTATTTACTTGCACCACATCAGCATGTTCGTTAGTATATTTATCTAAGTCTAGTGGATCAGAAGATACTCGGCCTTCAGTAGTTTTGTCCTTTTTTCCTTGTGGCATGGGGAGATCTCCCTTTTTGATGACATGCCAAACTTTGATGTCATATGACTTTGCATATGGTTCCATACACACTTTCTAATGTGATAAATACTGTCAATTGAAGTAGGTGGCCTGACTTGTGAAGTTCCTTTCTTGAAATAGTGCTCCAACAATAGTATCTGTTCACATGATGTTTACTCACTTTGCTTTTAAGCAAATATTTTTCTCTTGAGTGTGAGACTTGCTCTAATATCAATTGAAAGTACGGGGGGGGGGGGGGGGGGGGTTGTAAAAATTCTTTAGTCGACTAACTTTGTTCTTAGTTGACTACCAAGGTTCTGCAGACAATAGTTAGTACAACAAATAAAAGTAATGGAGAGTAATAAAAATAAACAGGAGAGACATAGATTTTTATACTAGTTCGTGTACTGATGTAGCACCTACATCCAGTTCCCTTGGGTCACTAGGGTTCTCTTAGATCTTCAATCGAACAGTTACAAATGAGAGTGTGATTTTCTTCACGTTTACCACAAACGAGTTACAAATAAATTCTTGACAAAATCTTTCAATTGCTTTCTTTTTTCTCTCTATCTTTTGAGACATTAGTAAGGTTAGGAATACAGTATTTTTGTAAGAAGTAGAAAGATTGAAAATTTTGTATGAAAGTTGCATAAAATCCTAGTCCTTTCTTCTTTTCTTATATAGAGCTTAATGAGGCTGTTGGTTCCTTTCTATGATATTTTGGAAAATCGTTGATTATATAATTTTCCTTTTGAGGCAATGTGTTCTAATAGTAGAACCCGGGGGTTGCCTCTTGAATCCAGCGCACGAAGCAGGGCCAGATTCATCCTTAGTTAATATGCTGGATTTGCCTTGAACTTATTTCCAATCACTGAAATTGAGTCTTTCGTTGATTTTGCACAATTGATTGATTCCCTCCTCCTTACTTGATAGTCTTTCGTCTATTTTACATAGTTGATTGATTCACTTTCCTTCCTTGTTTTCTTGATGTACACACTTGATAGAAGAATTTTGATGTGATAGTTGTCGTTGGACATTCCTTTGTTTCTTCCCTACTCTGATGCACTTTTCTTCTTGTGATTTGAATAGTTAACTTGCACATGTGATAGATACATTAGTAGAGAATATTCAACTTTTTTTTTAGTCATCACTGAATTTTGAAACCTAACATAACTTTGTTTGGATAATTGATGAAGATGCAACATCAACGTGATATAGTAACGGGAATTGCTCTGTGGCTTCTGTGTTAGGAAGTGTGCAGGTATTAGTTCCATGTTAATCTTTCTCATGCATTTATTTGCCCGGGCCTTGTGTATTTGCATTGCTGGTTGTGGTGGGAACATTGGGAGCTAAAGGTTATGGAGAGGATCGAAGCTCATATCCCATAAATCTTACCATTTGTTGAGCGACTTCACAACAATTAGTTCAGTACTATCAAAGGCGAAAAGTGCAAAAAGTCTCTAAGGTCCACTAGGGCTTTAAGCACAAGGTGCAAATAAAGCATGCCTTCAGGATTATGCATGAATAATAAATATACGGACAAAGAAATTAAAAAAAAGTATAGTAAAGGAAAGTATCAATCGTTTTAGTGTCGATCTTCAGGATTATGCTCATTGGCAAGGAAAAGCATGCCTTAGAGCCGTGATCACGGCACTGTAGTGCCCGCTAAGCGAGGCGAAGCTCTCGACATGGTTTGTACTCGCTTCAGGGCAAGCGCGCTTTTGACAACACTGAATTAGTTACAAATAAAGAGTTTGAACTCTTCCTGTTGTGCTGTTGAACAATGTTACTATTATATTTTTGGGTGGGAGGGGGCATGTACACCCGTGTATGTGCTATTTTCCATGACTCTTTTCATTGTTATAAATTTGTTGCTTTAATGTTGTGACTTTGTTAGACTGAGCCGAGGGTCTATCGAAAACAGTCTCTCGACTTGCATAAGGTAAGGGTAAGGCTGCGTACACACTACCTTCAGGGGCATATGTAATATTAAGATAACGAGTTCTACTATATCCTCCATCAAAACGTCACCAAATCGTATGCATAATTTCTCTTTAAATACGGCCCAAGTTACTATCCCATTACTTAGAACAAATGAATTATACCAAGTCTCAGCCAATCCATTCAAATATAGAGCAGCGACTTCAACTTTTTGATTTTCACCAGTTTTGTACAAGTTAAAATACCTTTCGCAATTCGGATCCATATATTGGGTTCATGGCGTTCAAAGCTGGGCAGCTCCCATTTGGGAGGTGGAATGGGCAATCCTTGCCTATTGAGTCGTGTGTCCGGTGCTGGTATAGGTAACAATCTATCTCCAGCTGGGTTAACAGTCTCCGACCCTCGATTTTGCTTCGGTTCCAATGCCGTCAGACGATCCAGAATGAGCTCCAAGGTGCCTTGGATCCCCACCTGCGTATTACCGCGTTCCCTTTGGCTATTGCACATCTCCTCCAACACTTCATCGTGCTTGGATAATTTTTTATCCATTACTTTCATCCTCGTTCCTTCCACCATTGATACTCACACAGGTCGCAGATTCGTTGCTCTGATACCAATTGTCATGGTATAAGACAAAAATGAAAGAGAATAACAACTTTTTTGGGACAAATTTCTGGAATTTTATTAATGGAATTGAAATTAGAACTACAATGGAAACTAATAACAAAAATTAATAGAATAAAAGGCAACTCCAGCTAAACCTCCATTGCTAAGCTAGGAATCTGCAAGGAGAATAATTAGAAGGAAGAAGGGTTGAGAAAGAGGAAGTGAGAAAGAGTGTGAAGAAGAGAGGAACATTACCAGAATTTTCGTGAATGTCATTCTCTCTCCAATTTGTTAGCTATGTAACTGAATTTGAAAGAGCTTAGCTGGCAATATCTCGGCCCTTGATACTCATTTATTCTTCTCTAATCTTAGCCGTTTATTTGGTAATTAAATGACTAATTCATTACCTCCAGTTTCGAACCCCGTTGGTTACATTTAGACTACAGCTCATGACAGAATCTTCCACCGTTCCTCTCCTGAACAGATGATTTCCATGGTAAGAAAATTGTTTTCCACCCACAAGGAAATTCCCAGCTATATTTTCCAGCTACTGTTCTTCTCTTGCCAATTTCGTAGAGAGAGAAAACTAACTTTTAGTCAAACTACAGTTAAGGGGTTGTTTATTAATTTAAATAAGTCTTGACCTTTAGATCTAAAAAGTGGACAGGTGTAAGATATCCAAGCATGTACTGAACCAACTGGAGGAAAAGTGTAATAGATGTGTAGTGTATTAAGTAAGAAAATTCAATTTTTTGAAAGCAAAATTAATCCTAACAACATCAAATCTCTTAGTTATTCCTCTTGGATGATTTAAGAAGATGACTGGTTGAAATATTCACGTTGCTCTAGGTGATTTATAGTTCCATCCGAACCTTCCTGTATTAGATTCTGTGTATGTAATTGCTCTAGGTGATATATAGTTCCTCATAATATATTTTATTATTTGAGGAAAGTTATTGCATTTTCAATGAGCTTCTAATTGTGTGTTGTTACACAGCTAAAGGAGCAAGAGTTGCAGCCTCTGTACAGCTAAATTATCTATACATGTCAAGCTAGCTGCAGCTGCATCTAATTGCAAAGTCTGAGCAATAGCATACTTAGATATACTTATTGACAAACCAGAGGCAACACTTCCAAACCAACACAAATAACAAACTTGGAAACAACATAATATACGCCAGATATACAGCATTTCTCGCAACACTAGCTAAGCATATCTCATAGTCTTCCACTGCTTTGTGCATTGCCAATACTTTTCTTCGCCTGCCTTGACTTCTTTTTCCTTGAGCTTGAAATCGCTATCCATGTAAGTATATTATGAGCTTGAAATCACCTTAGAGATGAAACCACCAAAATTATTTTTTCGAGTTTGTCTATCAAGGCATCACCTTCAATCAAAGTGTATTTTTAAACAAACTTCTCGGCATTGAACTCATCGATCCAATACTTATATATGGACTTAAAGTTTCCACCTGCAGAAAAGAAACCACGGTTAAAAATTACTAAAGATTAAAAAGGGAGTCTAATCAACACTTCCATCACCCTGGAAAAATTCAATACTTTTTAATAGCTCGTGGCATCAACTTTGGCATGAAATTGTGAGAATCAACCATGAAGGCCTTGAAAGATTCTTGATGGAGGAACAGGAGAAGTAGTATGCTCATCAGTGAAGGAGGTAATAGCCATGTTCCGGTCTGTTGAAGATATTCAAAGCACAATGTATCAGTGAAGGAGGTGACAATTATATCTACATTTGGATTAATTTTTTCAGCTTTCCTTATATTATCACAACTACCAGCTGCGGTAGAAAGCAGAACAAATATGAATAGTAATAGTGGAAGTGACATTACACGCATTATTCTGCTTTACAAATTTGAGCCACTCAGTTGTGTGGCATTTGAGCTCAATTGGTGAAAGAGATGAGGAGAATGGCATTGTATTGCATTCATAACTTTTTCATCACTGTACCCGCCTATATTCAAGCATGTCACTTTCAGGTTATACAGTCACTTGAGCTCATTAGCACACATGAAAGACGTAGTGTTGTGGTGGTATTTTACATTTGCTCACTTAAAATGTTGGATTATCTTTGAACACAAAAAATAAAGGAACAGGAAAGATAAGATTATATCTTTGAACATGAAAAAGGAAGGAACAGGAAAGATAAGTTTATCTTTCTGGGCAGTTTACAACTTTTTGCATCATGAGTTAGTTTTTGCAGCCAAAGTTGGTGAGTATGTGACAGAGTGCTATCGAAGCTTAGCATCACCAAAACTATATAAGTATTCAACATCAAGACTCCAACATGATTAGTCCATATTATGATAGCATTTCTCGGAACACTAAGCATATGCATCAAGAGATAGGCTTCCGCTGATTTGTACATTCCCACAACTTTGTACTTCTTCCATGTTCAGTCTGCAGAAGGTATTGAAAGCACAATGTATCAGTGAAGGAGGACATAGCTTAGTGTCTCTTGCACAAAGGAGTTTTCAGTATTTTTTTTTTTTTTATCATAATGCCAACAAGAATTTGGTTCTTTTTACGAACAAGATGTCGACAAATCTGCGAATCTAGAAATTCATTTTGGCCAATTCAACCTTCTCGAACTGTTTGTTTTTAAGAACCAAAAAGATTTGTGCCAAAATAATAAATGCTAAGAAGAACAAAAATCCTTGGACAAGCAATGGATCTTGAAGTACCATTTCTCCATCTCCCTGACCAAATCCGCCTACATTAGGATTACTCGTTAATGGTTGATCAAATTTGATAAATTCGCCCTCGGAAACAAGAAGTTCTGGTCCAGGAGGGATAATACCAACCACTTGACGTCCATCCGACGCATCCCTTATGGTTATCTCATATCCACCTTTTTCTTTTCGTGGCAGTAAACAAAGAAATAGATCAAAGATTTTCTCGTAACTTGTCAGAAAACAGAAAATTCCAACAAGGAATATTATGTGACGCTATTAATTTTCCTTCTCTGGTGCATATTGTCCAAGTAGGAAGTAAACTTTGCCAAGTATATACAAAGATACTTCAGTAACCTATTAACAACATAACTCATTGGAAAATTCAGAGTCATATTTTAGTGGGAATACTGCATCTTTACTCACATTAGGATGAGTACATTTTTCTGAAGTTTGCGATGGGATATCATGCATTAATGTATTGTACAGCAGCACCTATTGAAACATCTTGATCAAGATACAGCAGCCTCAACTCCAAATGCGTCGATGGGCTGATTCTTGCAGCCTGCATCACAATTAATCAATATCTGAGTGAATATTATCCCATCATTGCGGAGAGTTAGCAATCCCGTGTATGTTTCTGGACTTGAGGAGTAACATATGATATGCAAACAATTCAAGCCATGCCGAAGAAGAAAAGAGATTATACAAGAACAACAATTTGAAAGAACAAATGCTGGAGTATATTTACCCACAAAATGAAGAAAAGAAGAACGGAAATAGAATTTATATGTCTGAGGGTGTATTCCTTACATGCGTTCTGCAAAAGAAAATTACATTGGTCAAACTCTGCCACATATAATGAAAATGAGGAGGTAATAAATTCGTCTGTACTCACATATTTTCCCAGGGTAAAAGTGCTCATAACTTGATCAGTTATAAACAAGGACCTGAATATCCCCCATCATATCTTCAACATCTTGCTTAATCTTCAGAGCAGATTCTTCAAGTTGAGGGCTCCTCCCCAGTTCGATACTTTTTAATGAACAAATATCCCCGAAACTAGGCGGAATCTCCTCAAGCTTACGACAGTACCGCAGTCGTAATTTCTCAAGCGCAGGAAAGGATTCCTCTCTAACCTCCCACTTAGCAAGATTCACTCGCTGCAACGTCAGACATTTGAGTTTCTGGAAGGTGTCTTCCTCCCCCATGTTCCATCCTTCCCCCTGGATGATTGCGTCTTCAAGGTACAGATCTTCAAGCTTGGGCAGTTTCGCTATTGTTGATAGTGAACCGGATGTCAAAGGAAACTGACACAACCACAGCTCTTTCAAACTCGAAGGGAAATAAAAATCCCACAACGACCTATTTGTCGCTACAGAGAGAACACTATCATTTGAATTTGAACTTTCAAAAGTTACTTTGAGAGATTCTAGTTCATTTAGGAAGTCCAATTTAGGGAACCAATATCGCCCTGTTGAACAATCCCATGATTCCTTGAGATTAAATCTAAGCTCTTGAAGATTGGGAAACCTTTTGAAAATATCCTCTGTGTCTTTTGAATAAGAAACTTCGAGTCCGTGTATTAATCTCAAGTTCTCTGACTTTGAGTCCTCTGCTATCAGTATTGGCTCATTCTTATCCAAATCAAAGAAAGAACAATCATCTATGCCCAGCACTCGCAACTTTACAAGATTCCAAATTGTTGGTAATAGTACCATGGGTGGTCCGTATTTATACACCCATAGAGTTTCCAGATTCCAGAGATTTGAAAAAGACGAAGGCAGAGATTTAACTTGTGTCCGAATGTTTAAGTACCTCAAATGAACCAATGTGCATATTTCATTCAGCAAAGAATCATTCACAGTGATACAAAACCTATCCAGTTGCAACACTCTAAGAAGCCTCAAGTGTCTTAGGTGGCATATATCATTATTGTTGTTATATATGTTGTCAGTTATCCTCAAAGAATAGAGGTGTTTACCAGAATGCCTTTTATATTTTGAATCGAACAGGATAAAATTATTATGCCCTAAGTGCCCCTGACCATCCATGTTTATTTGACGTGGCAGATCTGAAGAAGATGATGATGGAGCACTTGAACTTATCTCGTCAAACAACTTTTCCGCTCTTGCTTTTATCAAACAAAAGTCATGCACAAGATCATGAATTTGGCAAGTCTGGATTTTACCTATCTCATTAAAAGAAATAACCAAGCTACTGGAAATTAAATTTTCCAAATAAACATCCATCACTTCTTCCACACTGTTCATCTCTGTGTGTTCCGCAAATCCTTCGGCACGCCAGAATCTTTTCAAAACTTCTACTGGAATTGCTCTGTCCTTCTCATAACTTGCAAAGTAAAGTAAGCACAACTTTAAGGGATCAGGTAAATGGTCATAACTTAATGCTATAACATTCATCACGTTCTCTTCTTTCTGTAAAATGAAGGAATTCAAATTATTTCGAACTTCAAGCCACACTCCTTTTCTTTTCCTTCCCCGCAATGACTCCAGCAATCAAATCAACCACCAAAGGAAGCCGTTTGCAGTTTTGGACTATCTCTTTTCCAACATCCAGTAGTTCATCAGGGCAACTTTCTTTTCCAAAGACCTTTTTCTCTAATAACTCCCAACTTTCTTCCAGTTTTAGCAATCGAAGGTCAAGAGGATCACTGTGGCGTTGTGCATGCATAGCCACTTTCTTTTCTCGAGTCGTCAAAATAATTCGACTTCCTTTCTCAACTTCAGGAAAAGGTCTTGTCAAGTCTTCCCATGCTGCAGTGTCCCACAAATCATCTAAGACTATAAGGTACCTCTTTCCAAACAGATGTTTCCGTAGCTCATCTAAGACAACATCAATATTCTTACTGAATTTCGAAGTTGAGCCAACAACTTGATTAAAAAGTTTTTTCAGCAACTCTATCTTGTCATACTTTTGATCGACTGTACACCATGCACGGATGTCAAAATGACCAAAAACTGACTTATCATTATACACTTTGTACGCCAAAGTAGTTTTACCAGAACCCGGCATACCAGTGATCGAAATGACATCTAGCGTTTTTGGTCCACTGGTGAGCTTCCTAATTATCAAGTATGTCTCTTCTTCAAAACCTACGATTATTTTACCAGATATTGATGATTTACGTGCAACTGGCTTGTTGGGAGAGTTCACAACAATGACGCCCATGTTCTTGGGAATCTTCTTAAGTAAATTTGAGACCTCTTTTTTGATAAGATTGATCTTTTCTATGGCAAAGGGAAGTGAGAAAATAAGATGTAAGAGACCATTATCTCTTACAATAATTGAATCAATGACATCTTTTGTCTCGTATGCCATATCTGAAACACGTGCCCAGAGATCTTTATACAATTCTTGCTCAACATTCCCGAAAAAAGATCTTATGAATTCTAGATCTTCTTTCAGCAGCCTGATTTCTTCATTTATCAAAGCAACTAAATAAGCATTGGAATTGAGCAAATCGTTTAAGTGTCTAAGTAGAAGATGCATGAACAGGGGTCCATCACTCATGGGAAAGCAGAGTTGAGATAAGTCCGGGGCTTTCAGGTAAACATCTTTGAGTTCTCTCTTTAGGAGTTCAATATTTTTGAGCAATCCTAGAGTTGCACTATTTGTTTCTTTGGTACTCTCTCCATTCTTTGATTTCTCTTCTAAGTTGCGAGCAATAGTTGATATGTCCCTGGTAAGTGCTCCAACACGTGCTAGGAATTCAAACAACTTGCCATTATGAATAAAGTCCTTAGGCACATCAGTGAGAATGATTAATAGGAACTCTACCATGATATGAATGTTTCGAGCCCCTGGAGTGCTAGCGGTAATAACATTTATCATGTGATCTTGTAGATGAATCAGATATTCTCTAAGAATGTCCGGAGAGGTTTCTAGGAGTTTCTTACTAAAGTGTCCAACTTCTGCTGATGTTGAAGCGTTCAAATTTGTAAAACATATGTGCATAACCTCCAACTGAGTTGGAATAATCTCCAAGAATAGATGTTCTAGCTTGAAGAGTCGAGAGTGTCCACCAATTTGATAAGGCCATAGGAAGCGTCCTACTCTCTCAGCCATTAGTTGAAACTGAGGTAAGACATATTCAACAATCTCATGCCCAACACACCCATTCACTATCAACTCGTGGAAATCTCTTATGTTGCCACATACATTCTGAAGAATCTCATATTCAGTCATGAATGGAGAAAGTTGTTCGGCATGATACTTGGAAAGATGATGGAGATTCAGAAGGAGGAAGTCCAGCTCCAATATCAGCTTTTCAGTTAGATCCACGTCAACAACTTTTTGAATTTCTTCATTCTTTAAGCTCTCTATGAAATCCAGAACATTGAGAGTGTCCTTGCGAAGGGTAGATAATGACACCTACAAAAAGACCAAACATTATATGAAATTATCACAAAGAAAGACAGTTAATTCTCTATATATTATGTTCTTAGAGTTTGAGCAACTGGTTATGTATCCAAAATAAGCATGTCAAGAAAATGGTTTACTATGGATATGTTCAGCTGGTGCCCCCCCCCCCCCTCCTTCAATTTACTAGATTATGCACTAAAAAGGGCGATGGACGATTTAGTGAAGATATATTCTAACCATTCCGAGGAAGAGATGAATAGAAGTAACTGTCAAACATATAAACACAACCTCTTGAAAATCATAACTAACCAGGATTGATAAGCTTTATTATGTTTAATTGTTTATTTATTCTTACAACAAGAAGTTTATAATTCTATCAACAAGTTCCTATTCTTTGTTATAAAATAGTGAATGCACATGTCTGTGACAGCACAAACTTGCTCGTACTCGATATTTATATCAAATCATACTAACTTATAATGGTTAAGCGATTTAATAACGTAAGAACATATATTAAGTTAAATAAATTTATGTGGAGACACGTGGCATGTATCTGTTGGTTTAGTATATAAAGTCATAATTAATAGGAAAGAAATAAAATAAAACAAACAAGAAACAAAATTTATCCGATTCATTATATTAAGAGAAAAAGTAGTACGGACGTCATGGATTTCAATATCTTCAACCATAGGTTCATTTGCTGAAGTATGAAGTGAAGAAACTGAAGTAGAGGTGATTAAACGAAGGAGGGAATAATCACAACATACATCACGGATTTCAATGTCTTCAACTATAGGTTCCTTTGCTGAAGTGGGAGGAGCAAGTTTCTGCAAATAAACACCAATAGCATTAAGGTACAATTCCGATCGCCCGTGAAATCCCACAATAGCTACACCTTCTTTCATCACAAGTGAAAATGGGGTTCCACTAGCCTCACACCCAAATGGTCCATAATTCTTTGCATTAGTTATAAAACATAGAGATTTTATAACCGAATGGCCATAATAACGTCCAAATGTCCCCTTGATGCCTTTTAAATATTCCAATGAAGTTGCCTCAATAACAACCTGCGATTATTGCAAATCACATATCGGTTAAATAAGTAGCAAAGTCGGGAATTTTGACAAGAATTCATAAAAGTGCAAGAATGTCATATTAGGATTCGGAATCTGTGACCTAAAGCAAATTTGGAGACTTAGTTAAATCCTCTCAATGCAAATGTAACACTCCTCAAATCTATAAAAGTTTCAAGACACGCTAAATATAGAATTTAATTTAATTTATTTTGTATCTTAAATTATACTTCTAATACGAATTTAAACTCTTGTGATTAATTTTGAGTTACTTCTCTATTTATAAATAATTGGATATAAAATTAGGAGAATATTAATAATTTTAATGTTATTAATTATTAAAAGTGTGTATAATTAAATACTAGTTAAGTCAAAAAAAAAAAAAAAAAGAAGAGAAAACAAAAGAAAAAGGGCACGTGAGCCTTAAGCCCATAAAAGGCTCCTGGCAGGCAAAAGCGTGACAAGCCTTAGCCCTTTAAGGCAAAGGAACAAAGGGCTTTAAGAGTTGAATAGAAACAGAACACTGTTCTGTTCACGCAAGGCACGCAGACATCAAAAAATAAAATTTTAGGGTGCTTTACCAATCACTAATTCCTGAACTCAAGTATGTAAAATTCTCTATTGTCAATTATCCTTCAGTGGTAATAAGTAAGAATTGAATAGTTAATTCCCTTTTCCCCCTATATCAACAGTAAATTCCATGCTTAGGTGTGAAACTTTAAAATTAATTAAAATGCACTGATTGTTGTAGAATCAATTATTTGACGGGTATAAATTGGACTAGGGCCTACGTATTGGCTCAAGGAGTTTTGAGGTGAGTTGATATAACCCTTTACTAAAGTGGTTTAACTCACAAAAATATGCATACAAGGTGTTTGATGAATTGCTTAAAAGGGTTTATATTTACTTAATTGGAGCGAGTGAGTACCTATTAACTTAAAATTGTTCTAGCAAAAGTTTAGATGATTTATTATGATATATGTGCATAAATTTTCATATTTTTGTGTTATTCTTATATGCCATTTTCATGTTGAAAATTTATGAAGAAGCAAGAATCTTTAGAAATACTTTTGAATATTTATTTCATTCTTATGCCATGTTTTACATGTAAGGATACCAGCATGGGTATGTATATGATGTCCCAGAAAAGATTTAGACTTGAAAAATCCCAAGAAGAAGTTTTAGAAAGAAAAGATTTTTTTGGGAGTATCCTTTATTCTGTGAAGGGATCATCGTCCAGGCCGAGGGTCGTAAGCAAGGCATTGACTTCTTGAAACTACTTGTGCCAAAGTAGGCAGCACATGAGCCAAGGGTCCCGTTGCTGAGAATTTACTTAACCATGCTAAGGTATGATACATGAGCGCTGAGAACCATGAAGCGAGTGGCACCTCGTGGATTGCGCCTATTCGATCAGGTTGGGATCGAACCCGTGACTAAGACAGAAATAGGTCAGGATAGTTAGAACTCTCAAAGTATAAAGTGAAGTATTTTATTCTTTTGGAAAGAAAAGAAAAGAAAAGAATTTCTTTTAGAATACTCATAAACTGTTATTATGCAATTATTTTAGAACTGTTCTTATAAGCTTTATGTTTTACATGCATTTAGAATCTTTGCTCGTAATGCATATATGTTACTAAAGTTTCGTATCCTATCGTTGAGACTCACTGAGTACAATGGATGGTACTGACGTTCTCTTTTGGGAACCTAAGTTGGTTTGCGGTACAACGTAGGAACCGGTTTTGCAGGCGAGCAGGCTACGGGTTAGGACTTCCCTCTCTTCCAGTGCTATTGGTGATCTTCGGTTTTGTTCGTGGAGTATTCTTTAGAGTCATCTTTACTTAGCTATTTCTTTGTTTACTTTGAGAACTGGCCAAGAAATCTCATGTCCTGAGCAGTGCGTCAGTTTATCAGTAGAGGCTTCATAGACACAGTCGGTGGGTTAAGATTCAGATGTTTTGATAATAACTTAGCAGTATTTCATTGGCTATTACGAATAAAGTTTTGGAGTTGGTTTATTTTAGATATTTAAATTAATCAAAAGTATTTGGTTACAGTATTGCCTTATGGTATATAAAGTTTGAAGTTATAGTAGATTTGATAAGCGCAGATGGTTCGCTCGGTCATCTTTAGTGATCGGGTGCCGGTCCTGGCTTGTTTAGAAAATGGGTCGTGTCAAACTTGGTATCAGAGCCTTAGGTTTATGGAGTCCTAGGGGTCTATGAAGCCGTGTTAGTAGAGTCTTGTTTATGGGTATGAAGCGCTCCATACTTATAAACAGGAGGCTACAAGCATTTAGGAAAAGTCTCATTTTTTTCATGCTTTAGATCGTGCAGTAGATCCTACCTCTAAGAAATTATCTAATGTATTTGTTTCTCCAAAAATCGCAGAAATGGATCGTACTCACAACTCTGACACCGACACTCAGGATGCAACTCAAGAAACTATTGCTACTATTGTGGCTCAAGGTAGAACTAAGAAGGTTTCGAATCATAAAAGGAAGGGTAAATCCATAAAGGGGGTTCAAGTACCCCGGGTTGAACATGAAGAAGGGGTGGAGCATGATGATCCAGTACCTTAGGATCCAGTACCGCCCCCAATAGCAGCTCCGGCTCAGACAGCTATATCTCCAGAGGTGGGTTAGATGTTTAATGTTGTCAACAGTACTATGGAGATGTTTAAAGCCTTCATGGCCAACCAGAACGAGAGAAGAGATGAGATTCCACCTCAATCAAATAGACAGAACAACTCTGAGCTCTCTAGAGTGAATGAGTTTTTGAAGTTGAGTCCTCCATTGTTCCATGGTTCTATAGCTGATGAAGATCCAATGTTGTGGCTGGAGGGGGTCAAGAAAGCCCTTCGAGAGATGAAGGCATTTGATGATGAAGCTATGGAGCTGGCTGCTTACCAGCTTAGAGATATGGCTGGCGCTTGGTTTGAGATGTGGGAAAAGGAAAGAGATGAAGATGATGGCCCGCCTACCTGGGAAGAATTTGAAGAGGCCTTCATGGCTAACTTTATCCTGAAAGAGGATAGGAAATCTAAGGCTACAGAGTTCGATCAGCTCAAGCAAGGGAATAAAAGTGTGCAAGAGTACTACATGGAATTCATAAGGTTGGCTAAGCATGCTCCTCACATGGTTAAGACAGAAAAAGCAAAGATTCGCAGGTTTGTTGGCAGTTTGACTTACCACATTAAGGATACGACATCAGCTGCAACAGTAGGAATGACAGCTTTCTCCTCCGTTGTGGGATTCGTCAAGCACTTAGAAAAAGACAGGTAACAAAGGAGAGAAGAAAAAGAGCATAACAAGAAAGCCCGGACAACGGGCAGGTTTAATGGTACATCCATTGGAGGTGGAAGAGATTCCTATAATAAGGAGTCATTAGCATCAGCTCAGTCCAGTCATCAGTTAGGTGGTGGGTCTTTTTTCAGATGTACTCAGAGTTATGGAAACCAGTCTCGCCAGAATCAGAATTTTAGGACATCATCCTCACATAGCCAGAGTCATGCTGAGCAACATTCACACCAACAAGGTCTTTGTGGAACATGTAATCGGCAACATTCAGGATAGTGCAAGCTCGGGTTTCATGGTTGCTATCATTGTGGAGACATTGGTCATATAAATGCCAACTGCCCAAAGTTGCGACGTAATTTTAGTGGTGGATCAACTCGTCCTTCTAGTTCCTCAGCTATTGCAGTTGCACCACCTCGGGCCCGTGGTTCTCATAATCAGACCGGGCATGGGGCAGGCAGAGGTGCAGATCGAGTTACTCAGGGAGGGGTACAACCCCGTTTGTTTGCTACACTTGATGTCAGAGTGCAGAGGCAACTGCAAAAATTATTACAGGTATACTTTTAGTCTGCTCACATAATGCTTATGCCATAATTGATCCGGGTTCAACGTTTTCATATGTGACTCCATACTTTGCAATTAACCTCGGGCTAGAACTTGAACAACTTAGTGAGCCATTCCTAGTATCTACTCTTGTTGGCGAGTCAGTGAAAGTCACAAGAGTCTATAGAGGTTGTATAGTTTCAGTCCAAGGTCGCAACACCAAGGCCGATCTCATAGAGTTAGAAATGGTGAATTTCGATGTGATCATGGGTATGGATTGGTTATCTTCCTGCTATGCCATGTTAGATTGTCGTGCTAAGATAGTCAGGTTCCAATTTCCAAATGAAAAATTCTTAGAGTGGAAGGGTAGTTCAGCATCGCTGGTAGGTAAGTTTATTTCTTACCTTAAGGCACAACGAATGATCTGTAAGTGGTGTCTCGCCTATTTGGCTCACATCATTAATCCAGAATCAGAACCACCAGCTCTTCACTTTGTGCCAGTTGTTAGAGAATTTTCAGAAGTTTTCCCAGATGACCTTCCCAGACTTCCTCCTGAAAAAATCATAGACTTTGGCATTGATCTCATGCCAGGCACTTAGCCAATATCTATACCTCCTTATAGTATGGAACCAGCAGAACTTAATGAGTTGAGAGAACAGTTGAAAGACCTTCTTGACAAGGCCTTCATCAGGCCGAATATTTCACCATGGGGGTGCCCCGGTCCTGTTTGTCAAGAAGAAAGATGGGTCTCTCAGAATGTGTGTCGACTATCGGCAGTTAAATATAGTTACCATTAAGAACAAGTACCCACTGCCAAGAATTGATGATTTATTTGATCAACTTCAGGGTTCAAAGTACTTTTCAAAAATAGACTTGAGCTCAGGGTACCATCAGTTGAGAATCAGAGAAGAGGATATATCTAAAACAACCTTTAGAACCCGCTACGGGCACTATGAATTTCTAGTAATGTCCTTCGGGTTAACAAATTCTCCAGCTGCATTCATGGACCTCATGACCAGAGTTTTCAAGCCATTCCTTGATACCTTTATTATCGTGTTTATAAACGATATTTTGGTATACTCTAAGAACAAGGATGAGCATGCAGAATACCTCAGGATATCCTTGCAGGCCTTGAAGGAGAATGAACTTTATGCCAAAATTTCAAAATGTGAGTTCTGGTTGCAGTCAGTGGCATTCTTAGGACACGTGGTATCTAGTGCTAGACCCTCAGAAGACAGAAGCAGTCAAAATCTGGCCAAGGCCGATAGCGCCAACCAAAATCAGGAGTTTCTTGGGGTTAGCTGGCTACAATATAAGGTTTGTAGAGGGATTTTACTCACTTGCAACTCCATTAACTAAGTTGACCCAGAAAGCAGTTAAGTTCCAGTGGTCAGACGCTTGTGAGCAGAGCTTTCAAGAGTTAAAAAAAAGGTTGACCATTGCACCTGTGTTAACCTTGCCGACAAGTTCGGGTGGGTTCACAGTGTATTGTGATGCCTCCAGAGTGGGTCTCGGTTGTGTTCTTATGCAAGATGGAAAAAGTTATTGCTTATGCTTCCAGGCAGTTAAAAAATCATGAAAAAAACTACCCCACTCACGATTTGGAACTTGCAGCAATGGTGTTTGCATTAAAGATATGGAGACACTACCTTTATGGCGAGCATTCTGAAGTGTTTACAGATCACAAAAGCCTCCAGTACATTTTCAAGCAAAAAGAATTAAATTTGAGACAGAGAAGGTGGCTCGAGCTATTGAAAGATTATGACATCAATATCCTTTATCACCCAGGCAAAGCTAATGTGGTAGCAGATGCACTTAGTAGGAAGTCAATGGGTGTCTTAGCCAATCTTGCAGTACAAAGGCGAACTTTAGGTCGAGAAATTCAAAAAGGGGCAAATGATGGAATTAGATTAGATGAGACCGAAGAAGAAGGTATAACTGCTTATGCCTTAGTGCAATCCTCTCTAGTTACGCATGTTAAGGCTAAGCAAGACGAAGATCCGTACTTAGTGAATTAGTGAAGTTAAAAGAAGGTGTTAGAAACAAAGAAATCACTTCTTGCACTCTAGGAGGTGATGGATTTCTGAAGTTGAATGATCGGTAATGTGTGCCTGATGTAGATGGTCTTAGGAAGGCCATAATAGGAGAAGCTCGCAGTTCGAGGTACTCTATCCACCCAGGTGCTACCAAAATGTATCTATACTTGAAAGAGTTGTATTGGTGGAAAGGCATGAAGAATCAAGTAGCAGATCATGTGGCTAAATGTTTGAATTGCCAGCAAGTCAAAGCCGAACATCAGAGGCCTGGTAGCCTAGCTTAAGATATAGAGATACCACAGTGGAAATGGGAGATGATTAATATGGATTTCGTAGTAGGTCTACCTCGCACATACCGTAAGCATGATTCAATTTGGGTTATTGTAGACCGACTGATAAAGTCAGCGCATTTCCTACCAGTAAAGATGACAGATTCCGCAGAGCAGTATGCGCAGTTGTACATTAAAGAAATAGTCCGATTGTATGGTACTCCAGTTTCAATCATATCTGACAGAGGCCCTCAGTTCACGATGCATTTTTGGCAAGCATTTTAGAAAATATTAGGTACCAAGGTCAATTTGAGCACTGCTTTCTATCCGCAGACCGATGGTCAGGAAGAAAGGACCATTCAGGCTCTCGAAGATATATTGCGAGCATGTGTTATAGATTTTGGAGGTAGTTGGAATGATCACTTGCCACTTATAGAATTTGCTTACAATAACAGCTATCAGGTCAGCATTTGTATGGCTCCTTATGAAGCATTGTATGGGCGAAGATGTAGGTCTCTAGTGGATTGGTTTGAACTAGCAGAGGTGTCGTTGATTGGTCCAGAGTTTGTTTGTGAGGCCTTAGAGAAAGTTCAGCTAATTAGAGAAAGACTGAAAGCGGCTCAGAGTCGTCAAAAGTCTTATTCTAACAAAAGGCATCGTGACTTAAAGTTCATGGTTGGTGACAAGGTGTTTTTGAAAGTTTCACCAATGAAAAGGAGTTATGAGGTTTGGTAAGAAATGGAAACTTAGTCCTAGATTTATCGGACCTTATGAAATTCTAGAAAAGAAAGGAAACGTGTCTTATGAGCTAGCGTTGCCGGTTGAGTTGTCCTCTATTCATACTGTCTTTCATGTGTCTATGATTAGAAAGTACATTCATGATGAGTCGCATATAATACCTGCCGATACCATAGAAATTAAAGAAGGCTTGACTTATGAAGAGGTACCTATAGAAATTCTCGATAGGCAAGTAAGAAAGTTGAGAACAAAAGATTTTGCATCGGTAAAAGTTTTGTGGAGTAATCATGATTCAAAAGAGGCTATGTGGAAGGTCGAGGAATATATGAGGAAGAAATATCCATATTTATTTGAGGAAAAAGGTATGTGAACCTAAGTTTGGTTTTGCATTTATATTTTATTTATTAAATACAAGTTCGCATGTGTTTACGTCTCTGCTAGATTATACTTAGTTGTTGAAGTAATTTAGTTTTTGTCAGAGTATATTTAGTTATTTAATAATTTAGTGTCATGCCAGATTACATTTAACTCATTAAAGTGATTTACTATTGCTAAAGTGTTGTGCTTTAGATTCTTGTTGGTTATTGTGGTACCTCCTTGTCGGAGTGTGAGTAATTAATTTATGAGCTGTATATGGTGCCTATGAATGGCCTGTTATGGTATATTTTTTGGTTGTTGTTGGTGTAGTTGTGATATTTATGACAGGGATATTTCTTTGGATAGTCCAATTTACAAGGGAAACTCTGCCAAATTTTTTGAAAATTTAGGGAGTTAGCCAA
Source organism: Nicotiana tabacum (assembly GCF_000715075.1). Taxonomy (NCBI): domain Eukaryota; kingdom Viridiplantae; phylum Streptophyta; class Magnoliopsida; order Solanales; family Solanaceae; genus Nicotiana; species Nicotiana tabacum. The sequence goes on from NW_027438323.1 coordinate 63,292, forward strand.
AATTTTGAGTCCCTTGGAAGAGTGAGTAGTGCTAAGAAAACTTAAGAGGTTCAAGGACCTAAGGAATGATTGTTAGCTTAAGAATAAGGCCCTAGCAACATTCGAGGAAGAATGTTTTTAAGGAGGGAAGATTGTAACACTCCTCAAATATATAAAAGTTTCAAGACACGCTAAATATATAATTTAATTTAATTTTTTTTATATCTTAAATTATACTTCTATTACGGATTTAAACCCTTGTGATTAATTTTGAGTTACTTCTCTATTTATAAATAATAGGATATACAATTAGGGGAATATTAATAATTTTAATGTTATTAATTATTAAAAATAGGTATAATTAAATACTAGTTAAGTAAAAAAAAAAAGGAAAAACAAAAGAAAAAGGGCACGTGAGCCTTAAGCCCATAAAGGGCTCCTGGCAGGCAAAAGTGTGACAAGCCTTAGACCTTTAAGGCAAAGGAACAAAGGGCTTTAAGAATTGAATAGAAACAGAATACGGTTGTGTTCACGCAAGGCACGCAGACATCAAAAAATAAAATTCTAGGATTCTTTACCGATCACTAATTCCTGAATTCAGGTATATAAAATTCTCTATTGTGAATTATTCTACAGTGGTAATAGGTAAGAATTGAGTAGTTAATTCCCTTCTTCCTCTATATCAACAGTAAATTCCACGCTTAGGTATGAAACTTAAAAATTAATTAAAATACACTGGTTTTTATAGAATCAATTATTTGACGGGTATAAATTGGACTGGGGCCTACGTATTGGCTCAAGGAGTTTTGAGGTGAGTTGATATAACCCTTTACTAAAATGGTTTAACTCACAAAAATACGCATACAAGGTTTTTGATGAATTGCTTAAAAAAGTTTATATTTACTTAATTGGAGCGAGTGAGTACCTATTAACATAGAATTGTTCTAGCAAAAGTTTAAATGATTTATTATGATATATGTGCATAAATTTTCAGATTTTGGTGTTATTCTTATATGCCATTTTCATGTTGAAAATTTATGAAGAAGCAAGAATCTTTAGAAATACTTTTGAATGTTTATTTCATTCTTATGCCATGCTGTACATTTAAGGATACCAGCATGGGTATGTATAGGATGTCCCAGAAAAGATTTAGACTTGAAAAATCACAAGAAGAAATTTTAGAAAGAAAAGATTTTTTTGGGAGTATCCTTTATTCTGAGAAGGCATCATCGTCCAGGCCGAGGGTCCTAAGCAATGCGTTGACTTCCTGAAACAACTTGTACCAAAGTAGGGAGCACACGAGCCAAGGGTCCCGTTGCTGAGAATTTACTTAGCCATGCTAAGGTATGATACATGAGCGCTGAGAACCATGAAGTGAGTGGTACCTCGTGGATTGGGCCTATTCGATCAGGTTGGGATCGAACCCGTGCCGATCACACGGTGACTAAGACAAAAATAGGTCACGATAGTTGGAACACCCAAAGTATAAAGTGAAGTATTTTAATTTTTTGGAAAGAAAAAAAAAGAATTTCTTTTAGAATACTCATAAACTGTTATTATGCAATTATTTTAGAGCTGTTCTTATAAGCTTTGTGTTTTACATGCATTTAGAATCTTTGCTCGTAAAGTATATATTACTAAATTTTCGTCCCCTATCGTTGAGACTCACTGAGTACAATGGATGGTACTGACGTTCTCTTTTGGGAACCTACGTTGGTCTGCGGTACGATGTAGGAACCGATTTTGCAGGCGAGCAGGCTACGAGTTAGGACTTCCCTCTCTTCCAGTGCTATTGGTGAGCTCCGCTTTTGTTCGTGGAGTATTCCTTAGAGTCATCTTTACTTAGCTATTTCTTTGTTTACTTAGAGAACTGGCCAGGAAATCTCATGTCCTGAGCAATGCGCCAGTTTATCAGTAGATGCTTCATAGACACGGTCGGTGGGTTAAGATTCAGATGTTTTGATAATAACTTAGCAGTATTTCATTGGTTACTACGAATAAAGTTTTGGAGTTGGTTTATTTTAGATATTTAAATTAATTAAAAGTATTTGGTTACAGTATTGCCTTGTGGCATATAAAGTTTGAAGTTATAGTAGATTTGATAAGCGCAGATGGTTCGCTCGGTCATGTTTAGTGATCGGGTGCCAGTCCCGGCTTGTTCATAAAATGGGTCGTGACAGCAAAGGAAGCGGCAAACTTAAATATGAAGCAACAAGTGCATTCACATCTTTGACTTGACAGATGCTTATCTAACTATAGATTTTACGTTGTGTACACTGGAAATGCAAAAAGTTGCTACACTATCATATTAAGTTGAGCTATAACATGATTTTTCATATCAAGAGCCTGATAAGGTAACTTGAAGGTAACTTGAAGGCTGTAAGATAAATGAATCTGCCATTACTAGTTTAATTGTCTTAATAAATAATGTTTTACATAATTTGAGCTCATTGATATGACATGACACAAATTTAACTTGAGAAGAAAAAGGTGACAATCATGAGAAATAAATATGTCGACCACAATTTTTTGGACTTACCTTGTCTCTTCGACCTCCATCCCCACCAAACTTTGCTGAGTCTATGGTAGTACCTTGTTCAGTAACGGTTCTGAACATAATGGAATCTATAATATCTCCATGAGCAATCAATATTTCTTTAATGGGACTTTTCAACTTGTAATTCCATTCTGATTCACCAGTATTCCCTCCCCATGGCTCCACCAATATCGAGTCCGCTTGATCGTAACTCACTTGATATCCCTTCACGTACATAACAAATCATTGGATCCATTATCAAATTTTATCCCTATTTTTGTAGTATTATTTTGCAGTGAAGAAAGAATGAATATTTCTTATGATCATCTGTTCCTGATCATTGTTGGCGATTTGCTTCGATTTTTTGTCATTTTCCCTTTCTCTTAATATTTCTTATGATCATCTGATCCTGATCATTCTTTTTCTTTGTTAAGTTATTCATTCTATATAAGGACTTAGAAGAGTAACATTAAGTCATTAGTTTTAAGAAAGGGATCCGTGCTTGTGTGTAAGTATGAGGTGAAGTAAAGGAATTAGAGGTGATTAAGCAAAGGAGTAAATAATCACAACATATGACACCTCAAACCAACACTACTAGCACAAACTAATTATGACATACCTCAAAGTTTGCTAATTCCCCTTTCTCTCTTTCTCGGTCAATTTGTTTTCCTCTTTCCATGATCTGATGTATAAACTTTATCAGGAGAAAGAAGTAAGAATACAAAGAAACTGAAGAAAGAAGCATAAAAAGTCATAGCAGAAAATATTTTTGCAGATATAGCCATGCATAAAAAGTAAGTGTTTTTTGAAGAATATTTCCCCATCCGAGTACCAAAGTTAAACACATTTTTCTTAAGTTATTAGAGACTAATTGACTAACCTTTTTAGTTGATGTTGAAGATGAAAAATCTGAGAAATGGATTTAGAATGAGGCAACAGAAAGTATGGAACGGTTGCTTCTTTCTGTTCTTGTGTATGTATGAATTCTCCCCTTTTCAACAAACCAACAGTTTGAGATAAGAAGTTGAAAATTCGTGTGGAGGAGAAGAGATAAGGGTATACGGGCACCAAAATCACGAGGTTAGGGAGAAACAAATGACAAAAAATGGTTGGGCATTAAATTTGAAAGTGTCTTAAATATATTTCCGAGTAGTTTCTTTAAGTTATGTAAAAGTGAGCAATTTTTATATATTTGATAAATTGTGATGGTTAGATTTAAACAGAATTGTGAAATAAAAAGAGATAGAGGGAACTCAGATTTGAAGGTGCAGCTTATATAGTTTCTGCTATTTTTGGTCTATTTCTTGTGGCTAGTGCAGCACAATGAGGTGCAATTCTTGTTTTTTTGCCATATTTCTAGTGTCCGATACAGTCTTTAATGTTGTAGTTTCTGGGATTTGACAGGACTTTCCTCGAAAAAAACGGCAAACTTCAGGTCCTTATTAGGCATGCTACACCAAGCTGTGATGAATTCTCTCAATGGATGAAGAGAATCATATAACTACTAACCATTATGAGATTTTAATCCCAAGTAAGTTGAGATCGACTATATGAATTATTACAGACCACGTCGTTTCATTTCAGCTCATCTTAAAGGCCGTTTGTTTTTATTAAGATTAGAATGTATGAATATGAATATACATTAAGATGTATTTAGATTTGAATACTGAATAATTAAGTTTGTTTATTTTTTCCAACATCTTAATATTTATAAATTATAGTTATTAAAGTTAATAATATAAAAATCAATTAAGGAAATGCAAATGTTGTATCCACAAATTAATTGTTAGGTCCTAAAGAGGTGGTTGATGGAATTAAGACTAACAAGAACGCATTTATAATTCCTGTATCTAACCAAGCAAGGCAATTAAGTATATGTCTATCCTAACTTCGAATCTGTTCCCCGACGCCCAGCTTCAAGAACTTACTCTATTTAATCCTATATGCAATCTAGAATTTCACTTTCGAGTTCAACTCTAGATTCATAGATAGTACTTCGTTGTTAGCAACACAGTAAAAATAATTAAGAACATGATTAAATAAACAAACCAATATTGAAAAAATCAAAATCGTCAATTTAAACTTTTTCATGTAGCACCCATAATCCCAGAACGAGAAGAACTAGCCACACATTGTCATGCTAGTCATCATAAGATGTTTGAGAGCATAAAATTACAAGTAGTCCAAGAAAGAAAGGAAAACTCTATGATTTTGGCTCCTAAATTGCTCTGGTAGCGTTTCTTCTTTGCTAGGGTCGAACTCCGCTCAAAAAGTGTGTTTAAGGACTATTTATATGTGTAGGAAAAGTTCTAGACGATTTAAACCAAGTTCACCCAAAATAGGAAAAGGTTGGCCTCCGAAATATGTCGGGTGCGCCGAACTGCTTATGGCACTGAGTTTGGGTGCTACGGTGAGTGCTGGGCACTAAGGATACAACTGAAATTCGGTGATATAGTAGGTGCTGAGCATTGAGGATATCACTAAAATTCGGTGCTACAGTAGTGCTAGGCACTGACTATGGCACTGCTCTATTATTCCTTCATTCCTCTATCAATCACTCCTACACAAGTAAACAACGCAAATAGGCTCAAAACATCATAAAATACTCTAAATATCACTATTATTATACTAAAATGCGAGGCAATTATCATCATATTATATGTTCTTTTAGCCAATTATCATGTAGTTTCTGGGATTTGACAGGAGTTTTCTCGAAAAACGACAAACTTCAAGTCCTTATTAGGCATATTCCACCAAGGTGTGATGAATTATCTCAATGGATTAAGATAATCATATAACTACTAACCATTATGGCATTTCAATCCCAAGTAAGTTGAGATCGACTTAAAGGTTGTTTGTTTTTATTATGATTAAAATGTATGAATATGAATACACATTAAGATGTATTTAGATCTGAATACTGAATAATTAAGATTGTTTATTTTTCCAACATCATAAAATTTATAAATTATAGTTATTACAGTTAATATTATGAAAATTAATTAAGGTAATGTAAATGTTGTATCCACAAATTATTAGGTCCTAAAGAGGCGGTTGATGGTAGCTGTCTGGTGGTAATTTAACTATTCCCGAGTGCAAGTGGGAGAGGATGATCATGGATTTTGTGGTTAGCTTTCCACGTACTTTGCGAAAACATGATTCAGCTTAGATGATTGTTGATAGACTCACGAAGCCCGCACACTTCATTCCAGTCTAGACTACTTATACAACGAAGACTTTGCACAAATTTTTCTTCGTGAGATAATACTGTTGCACGAGGTGCCCGTTTCTATCATATCTAGCAAAGGTGCACATTTTACATCAAAATTTTGACAGTCCTTTCAAAAGGCTTTGGATATCAACTATAGAAGAACTAATTAAAATAGATATGGTAAAATGACAGCCTTCTGCTGCCGCATCACCTCAATTACTTTAAACCTAAATATAACCGGCCCGATCCAAACCATCCTGCATTATACTATGTTATGCAATTCCTCTAGGTGATAGTTTCCCATGATGTATCATATTATTTGTACGAAAGTGAAGGAGAAATCTGATTGAAAAAATCTCCCGTGTTCTTTCATTGCTTGCTTTGTACATGTATAACACACTAACCCACTAACTTATGTCTCCTTATATTATAATCCTTTTACTAACCCCATTAATTTATGTCCCATCATGTCCACTAATTTATGTCCCCTAACCCATTAATTATGTGTAACGACCCGACCGATCGTTTTGAATGTACAACCACGTTCTCCCATTTACTGCTTATCATGTGTTCAATTATAATTTTGTAACTTGTCGGAGAGGTTTCACAATGAATTGGAACACTTAGTTCCAAGATTTAAAGCTTAAGTCGAAATAGTTGACCGAATGTTGACTATATGTAAACTACCCAAGAATAGAGTTTTGATGATTCCAATAGCTCGGCACGGTGATTTTGGACTTAGGAGCGTGTCCGAAAAATTATTTGGAAGTCCGTAGTTATATTAGACTTAAATTGGCTAAAAATAGAAATGTAAGTTTGGAAGTTTAACCGGAGAGTTGACTTTTTGATATCGGGGTGGGAATCCGATTCTGGAAGTTGGAATACATCTGTTATATCATTTATGACTTGTGTGCAAAATTTTAGGTCAATTGAACTTGATTTGATAGGTTCTGACATCGAATGTAGAAGTTGAATTTTTTTAGTTTCATTAAGCTTGAATTGGGGTATGATTCATGGTTTTAGCGTTGTTTGATGTGATTTAAGTTCGTATGATATTTTAGGACTTGTTGGTGTATTTGGTTGAGGTCTCGGGGGCCTCGGGTGAGTTTCGGATGGTTAACAGATCAAGTTTGGACTTAGAACAATTGAAACTTGCTGCTGCCTACTGATGCAACCGCACCTGCGAAAATGGGCTCGCAAAAGCGAGGAGTGGAGCACAGAAGCGAAATGGGGAGGTAAGATGTCCATCGCAGAAGCGGGCACAATTGCGCACCTGTGTAATCGTAGGTGCGGTCACTGGAAAACGCATGAGCGATACACTTCGCAGGTGCGGAGCATGTTGCGCAAAGGCGCGACCGCAGATGCGGTCCTAGGCATCGCATAAGCGATCATTGATGGCCAAGATGTTCTCATAGAAGCGATATTTATGCGGTGGTCGCAGATGCGACAATGCGACCGCAAATGCGGAGACGCTGGGCAAAGTGCCTTATATTCGAGGGTTCAACATTTTTATCCATTTTCGGATTTTGGAGCTCGGTTTGGGCGACTTTGGAGAGGAAGTTTTCCATACTACTTGGAGTAATGTTCTTGACTCCCTTGTGATTATATTCCATGAATTAATCTTCATTTTCAGCGTTCGATTATTGATTTTCAAGAGAAATCGAAGGAATTTTCTACAATTTTATAAAAATAAATTTTTGAGATTTGAACAATGAGTCAGAGCCGGATTTGAGTAAAATTAGTATGGTTGAACTCGTAATTGAATGGGTTGTTGGACTTTGTGAGTTTCGTCGAATTTCGAGACCTAGATCCCACTGTCAATTTTTCGAGCGGAGTTGGGAATTTTCATAAATTGTTAATTTGTAAGCATTGGAGTAAATTGTGATTTATTTGCACGTTGTTTGAATAGATATGTGTCGTTTCGCTTAAATTGAGGAGATAGAAAGAGTTTGGAAGTTGATACGCGCAGAATGAAATTCATGGAGCATTGTTTAGCTTGCTCGACATTGGATTCGGCTTGTTCGAGCTGAGTAACTCTTTTAATCTTGGAGCTGAGGGTATGAACTCTGATTATACGTGTTATGTGTTTGTTGATGAGGTGACGCACAAGCTAGGTGACAGGCGTGTAGGCGTGCACCGTGTGAACAGTGGCTCAGTTATTCCTGTGGTACTGTGTGATTACCTGAACTTATCTGAAATCATGAAATCTCTACGTATTAGAGTTATCGAGTTGTGATTCATGTTAGAAACCATGTCTAGGCTACATGCTTATTCTGTTGGGACCCATTGAGGTCGTTACTATTGTTGAGTTATTTTCTTACATTGCAATTTCATACTCAGTCATGTTCATTCATTTCATATCATATCTCAATCTCTGTTGCTACATATTGACATATCATATCATCATTTTGGGATAATTTCCTAACATTGTGCGCCCGAGAGATTGATGACCGAGTGAGACCGAGGGCCTGATTGTTAGGATATTTATGGGATCGGGCTGCACACCGCAGCAGGCCATATTGGCTTTATATACTTTATTATTATGGGATCGGGCCGCACGCTGCAGCAGGCCAGATTGGCTTATTATAGCACGTGAATTGTCCGTGCGATTTATAGCGCTTGGGCTGAAGGAGCCCTTCCGGAGTTTGCACACAACCCCAATGAGCGCGGTTGATTTATATTGAGGGATGGATCTTCCGTGGACATGGATCTTGTCCGAAGCATTTAAATTGAGGGATGGATCTTCCCTGGACATGGATCTTGTCCGAATTATTGATATTTGGGGATGGATCTTCTCCTATGGTGGATTGGCCTTGTATAGTACTGAGTGACTGGATGTCAGTTATTATGTATATATATATGGAATGGATCTTCCCTGGGATGGATTGGCCATATACAATACTGGGTTATTGAATACTCTAAGAGTGCGAATACATGAGTTCATCTCTGAGATACATGGCATTGACATGCACATATGACATACATGCATAGAGATGTATTTTCCTCATGCTGTACGGTATCACGTCATTCATGACTTCTCACACATATTGACATATAGGCATAGTGATGCATTTTATACTGGCTATCTGGAAAGAAAATGAAACATCTTATTTACTGCTGAAAGGAGTTTTGGGAGAATTACTATTTTCAAACTTATTCATATATTTGGAAACTTCGGTAAACGACTTGAGTTTTCACTGATACACTTGAAAGGCATAACTATTTTTCAGAAATCATGATTAAGCTAGGCATTTTATCTTTGAGTTACTTCTTTTAATACTTCCTTTATGTTGTTATGAGTTGTTGTTGGTTATTGGAGTTGGACTCTGACTTTGGTACAAGCTCATCACTACTTTCAACCTAAGGTTAGGTTTATTACTTATTGAGTACATGGTGTCGGTTGTACTCATACTACACTTCTGCACCTTGCGTGCAGATTTTGGATGTCAATGATGCTGTACATGATGGGAGCTGGATCAGAAGATGTACCTGCATTCCAGTCATTGCTGCCTCTTATTCATGGTAGCTTTAGAATTTTAATCTGTTCATGTATATTTCAAACAGATGATGTATTCTTATTTCACACTAGCTTTATAAATTCTAATCTTAGAACCTCATGATTTGTATTACCAATTCTTGGGAAGTGTATTAGAGTCAGTTAAATATTAATTGAATCAGATTATTGTTATTTGGCTTACCTAGCGGGTGAGGTTAGGTGCCATCACGGCTATTTGGATTTTTTGTAGTGACAAGTTGGTATCAGAGCTCTAGGTTCATAGGTTCTATAAGTCATGAGCAAGTGTCTAATAGAGTCTTAAGGATCGGTATAATGACGTCCATACTTATCTTCGAGAGGCTACAAGGCATTTAGGATAATTTTCCATCTTTCTTTCCTTATCGTGCAAAATTGATTTAGCTTGAAATATAACTTTTTGAATTCCTTCCACATATTCGTGTGCGCATGTGAGCGCTCGGTATCAGCTGTGCATCGCCGGCTTGTGACTTCAGGGATGACGTGCGAGATGTGTATTCTGTGTTTTGGTGATAGGCCAGTCTGGAGGACTTGAGGCCAGGTTTAGACCGCAACTTAGACTCGGCAGTTTCGGTTCTGAGAACTTGTACATTTGGACCCATATGTCCGGTAATATCCCCACGATTGGAATTTATGGCTCGATGAGTGATTGAATGGATATATGATAAGTATGATGTGACTACGGGATGTGTTCGGATGGGTTAAATGTGACGAATAAAGTTTACTTGTGACTCAAGAGTTTCTTTTTTACTAGCAGAGTATATGTATTGATATTTGAATTTGAATCTAAGTGAGAAAGTTGACTTGAATGTTAAGAGATTAAATGCGATCTTAACGGATGATTGAGGTATTTTATGTTTCGTGTTTCCTGAGCTCGAGAAGAATTTTCGATGAATTAATTGCAGTATTATGGCTGTAATAGAGTATCAGTATTGTGAGTTATCGAGTGTTTTAATCCATGGCTTTGAGCCAAGTGGGAGAGCCTGCTATTGACAATTCAATTTCATGGTTATATGTAAAAGTTTAGTTTTGGTCTGAGGCATATTTGTGAGTTAATTATGACTTGCAGAGGTTGAGATCGAGGATGACTCGAGTAAGAAAATTCCTAGATATGGGTTATATTGCACTTTATGAGTATATTGAAATTATGAGATGAGTGAGTTGTTATTGTGAAGGATGTAGTACGAATGTAGTATGAATTTGATCGATGGTGTTAAGGCAGGGTTACCTCCTCGAGTGTTGTTGTACTAATGGGGAACGTGTCTTTCAGCCCGTTTGAGCGGTACAATCTAGATTTGAGCAGAGTGGAGGACTCTCGAGAAGATTCTAATGGGTTCAAAATGTATATGTGGCAGTTAAAAATTTCTTGAATTTGTATGTCACTAGAATCGTTTATTTACATTGGATGGTATCGGGACTTGCAGTAATTTTGTTTGACTAAGGATTCTACATTTCAGTATAAGAAAGGAAAGAGGAACAATTTTAAATTCACATAAGATCCTTAAGAGTGGGTGTCTAAGTTATGGTATTTATGGAGGTGCTTAAGAAGAATACAGTGGTTTATGGGCCTTAGGGCGATGTGGTTTTATGTTAGGATGTCTTGTAGTGAGATTTGGGTAAGGATCGTAGTATTCTGACAAGGAGAAGTGTCAACTTGAGGGTTATTCAGAAGAAACTCGGAGAAAATAGGACAACTGGTAGTAGGCTAGACCAACATGGTAGTGGTATGCTCGGTTCTTTTGGGTAATTATGATGTGATGAGACTTTACAGATGTTTTGGTGGCAATCTTCTTGGCTTTGGTGACATGCGTGGCTTGGTCAAGTTAGAGAGATTCAGTTCTGATAGCTTGATTTTGTACAAATGGATTTCAAAGTGTTCTTGATGGTTTCTACCATGGTTTGAGCCAGATATTTCCTACCGGTGTGGGGAACGTGTTGTGTATTGTGATTTCTTCCTGGAAGGAAGCAAGAGAAAGGTTCCTAACTGACCGGGTATGTAATTTTCTAGTTACCCATAGTTGATAATGGAATTCTTATGCTTGCTACATGATGGCATGATAGATATGGTGTGTTGTGCAGGCTTAAGATTTACATGTACAAGGTGGCAGTTTAGTCTTGAAGGGAAGGTCTCGAATTTTGGACAACATGGTCAATTTCAGATATTTAGATGAATGTTATAACTTCTCGATAATTCCTGAGAAGGGTGCGCATTTCAGAAGGCGCATTATGTTTTAACTTACGGATTTTCATTGGTATTGTGGTACTCACCTGGTTGATAGACTATTGATATCCAAATTATTTCTATGTGGCACAGAAGAATTATGAAAGTATCTCTCGTGGGATGATCGTGCATGAAAGATGTGTTAGTCATTCGAGTGCTCAAGATGGGATCAATTACGGTGGTTCAAGTGTTCTATGAATTTGGAGATTGGGAGTTTTTAGAAGCGTATTATTTCAGGGTTGTGGCCTGTTTGAGGTGAGCATTATTTAAACTCAATGGAGGCATTAATTGTAAATAAGAGCTACACGCTATGAGTGCGCACATATGTGAGGTTTGAGCCCATGTGCGGGCATCGGGGCAAGTATTCATACTCGAAAGAATGCTTAGGCTATGATATGCCTAGAGTTGACTGTTAAGCATAAAGTTATAATGTTTCTCGTATTTTTACCTTTGTTGAGAACTATCTGGTCTATACTTGAGGTTACAAAGAGGATAATTCCCTGAGTAAACTTGGTAGTTACTATTTCTGCGTTAACTTGCCGATTTGAAGTGTGATAGCAGACTTTGCACATGCTTACACTATGGCGTGTTATTTATACCAGTCCAGGAGCATGTGAATCTTATTTCATTATCATATACATGTGTACATGTTTAATTGATCCTGTATGATATGCTGGGATTGGAGGCCTGTGACCATGCCAGGCGATTTATATTATCGGCACGTGAGTTGTCCGTGCCTTGTGTGGGAATTTTATTTCTATGATAATTTATCTGATTCATTAATTTCCTTCCTCTACAATGCCATAATTGGGAATTGAATTTCAAGGTTTTTGGGCTAAGGTTAGATTAATGATTTTCAGCTGTGTTGTGTTTTCAGGCCTATATAGAATAGGGTGACGTGGGATCACCCCCGGGTATATGTGTGGAAAGGTGGAACAGTGATTTAAAGTCTTAGGAACAACTCTTGGCATATTCGAGGACGAACGTATATTTAAGTGGGGGAGAATGTAATGACTCGGCCGGTCGTTTTGAGTGTATAACCCCGTTCCCTCATTTACTTCTTATCTTATGTTAAATTATAATTTTGTGACTCGTCGGGGAGGTTTCACAATGAATTGGAATACTTAGTTCCAAGATTTATAGCTTAAGTTAAAATAGTTGATCGGATGTTGACTATGTGTAAACGACTCCAGAATAGAGTTTTGATGATTCCAATAGTTCTGTATGGTGATTTTAGAATTAGAAGCATGTCCGAAAAATTATTTGGAAGTGTGTAGTTAAATTATGCTTGAATTGGATAAAAATAGAAATGTAAGTTTAGAAGTTTGACCGGGGAGTTGACTTTTTGATATCGAGGTCGGAATCCGATTCTGGAAGTTGAAATATGTCCGCTATGTCATTTATGACTTGTGTGCAAAATGTGAGGTCAATCGGACTTGATTTGATAGGTTCATTAAGCTTGAATTGGGGTATGATTCATGGTTTTAGCGTTGTTTGATGTGATTTAGATGTTCTACTAAGTTCGTATGATGTTTTAGGACTTGTTGGTGTATTTGGTTGAGGTCCCGGGGGCCTCGGGTGAGTTTCGGATGGTTAACAGATCAAGTTTGGACTTAGAACAATTGAAACTTGCTGCTGCCTACTGATGCAACCGCACCTGTGAAAATGGGCTCGCAGGTACGAGCTCGCAGAAGCGAAATGGGGAGGTATGATGTTCATCACAGAAGCGGGCATAATTGCGCACCTGCGTAGTCGCAGGTGCGATCACTGGAAAACGCAGGAGCGATGCACTTCACAGGTTCAGAGCATGTTGCACAAAAGCGCGACCGCAAATGCGGTCCTAGGCATCGCATAAGTGATCATTGATGGCCAAGCTGTTCCCGTAGAAGCGAGATTTATACCCCAGAAGCGGTGGTCGCAGATGCGACAATGCGACCGCAAATGCGGAAATGCTGGGCAGAATGCCTTATATTTGAGGGTTCAACATTTTTATCCATTTTCGGATTTTGGAGCTCGGTTTGGGCGACTTTGGAGAGAAATATTTTCACACAACTTGGGGTAAGTGTTCTTTACTCCCGTGTGATTGTATTTCATGAATTAATCTACATTTTTGGTACTAGATTATTGATTTTCAAGAGAAATTGAAGGAATTTTCTAGAATTTCATAAAAATAAATTTGCGAGATTTGAATATCGATTCAGAGTCAGATTTGAGTGAAATTAGTATGGTTGAACTCGTAATTGAATGGGTTCTCGTACTTTGTGAGTTTCGTCGGATTTCGAGACATGGGACCCACTGTCGATTTTTTGAGCAGAGTTGGGAATTTTCATAAATTGTTAATTTGTAAGCATTGGAGTAAATTGTGAATTATTTGCTCGTTGTTTGAATTAGATACAGGTCATTTGGCTTGAATTGAGGAGATAGAAAGCGTTCAGAAGTTGATACACGCAAAATAGAATTCCTGGAGCATTGTTTCGCTTGCTCGGCATTGGATTCAGCTTGTTCGAGTTAAGTAACTCTTCTAATCTTGGAGTTGAGGGTATGAACCCTGATTATATGTCTTATGTGTTTGTTGTTGAGGTGACGCACATGCTAGGTGACTCCGTTATTCCTATGGTACTGTGTGGTTACCTGAACTTATCTAAAATCATGAAATCTCTACGTATTAGAGTTATCGAGTTATTCATGTTAGAAACCATGTCTAGGCTACATGCTTATTTTGTTGGGACCCATTGAGGTCGTTATTGTTGTTGAGTTATTTGCTTACATTGCAATTTTATACTCAGTTATGTTCATTCATTTCATATCATATCTCAGTCTCTGTTGCTACATATTGACATATCATATCATCATTTTTGGGATAATTTCCTAACATTGTGAGCTCGAGAAATTGATGACTGAGTGAGGCCGAGGGCCTGATTGTAAGGATATTTATGGGATCGGGTTGCACGCCGCACCAGGCCATATTGGCTTTATATACTTTATTATTATGGGATCAGACTTCACACCGCAGCATGCCAGATTGACTTATTATAGCACGTGAGTTGTCAGTGGAGTTTATAGCGCTTAGGCTGAAGGAGCCCCTCCGGAGTCTGTGCACACCCAGTGAGCGCGGTTGATTTATATTGAGGGGTAGATCTTCCCTGGACATAGATATTGTCTGAAGCATTTATATTGAAGGATGGATCTTCCCTAGACATGGATCTTGTCTAAAGCATTTATATTGAGGGATGGATCTTCCCTAGACATGGATCTTGTCTAAATCATTGATATTTAGGGATGGATCTTCCCCTGGGCTGGATTGGCCTTGTATAGTACTGAGTGGCTGGATGTCTGTTATTATGTATATATATTGGGATGGATCTTCCCTGGGCTGGATTAGCCATATACAGTACTGAGTGATTGAATACTCTGAGAGTGAGAGTACATGAGTTCATCTCTGAGATACATGGCATTGACATGCACACATGACATATTTCAAACAGATATATTTTCCTCATGTTGTACAGTATCACGTCATTCATGACTTCTCACACATATTGACATATGGGCATAGTTATGCATTTTACACTGGCTATCTCGAAAGAAAATGAAACATCTTATTTATTGTTGAAAGGAGTTTTGGGAGAATTACTGTTTTCAAACTTACTCATATTTTTGGCAACTTCGGTAAACGACTGGGGTTTTCACTGATACACTTGAAAGGCAAAACTATTTTTCAGAAATCATGATTAAGCTAGGCATTTTATCTTTGAGTTACTTCTTTTATTACTTGCTTTATGTTGTTATGAGCTGTTATTGGTTATTGGAGTTGGACTCTGACCTTGGTACAACCTCGTCACTACTTTCAACCTAAGATTAGGTTTGTTACTTATTGAATACATGGTATCGGTTGTACTCATACTACACTTCTGCACCTTGCGTGCAGATTTTGGATGTCAATGATGTTGTACATGACAGGAGTTCGATATGGAGATATACATGCATACCAGTCATTGCTGCCTCTTATTTATGGTAGCTTTAGAATTTTAATCCGTTCATGTATATTTCAAACAGATGATGTATTCTTATTTCACACCAGCTTTGTAAATTTTAATCTTAGAAGCTTATGATTTGTACTACCAGTCCTTGGAAAGTATATTAGAGTCAATTAAATATTAATTGAATCGGATTATTGTTATTTGGCTTACCTAGCGGGTGAGGTTAGGTGCCATCATGGCTAGTTGGATTTTAGGTCATGACATTATGTCCCCCTATATTTTTAAGACATAATATGCACGACCATTTCTTCACACTTCTTATTCTTCACCCTTCTTCTCTATCTCTAAGTAAATCTCCACGAGTGTAGAATTAGGATATGGTTTCTTCTTCCCAACATCCTCCCCTCAAGTTGGAGGGTAACTTTGTGACCCCTAACTTGCTCAAAATCTCGGAGTGAAAACCACCAGAAATTGGCTTTGTGAAGAGATCCTCCAGTTGGTCTTTAGATGGAACAAAAGAAATGGTAATTAAACCGGAAAGGAACTGTTGATGCATAAAATGACAGTCAATTTCTACATGTTTTGTGCGTTCATGGAAGACGGGGTTACAGACGATGTGAATGGCTGCCTTGCTGTCAGAGTGAAGAGGTATGGGAAGACTTACTGGTGCAGAGAGATTTTCAAGAAGTTGAACTAACTATGTAAGTTCTATAGTTACTTTTCTCATAGATCTGTATTCTGCCTCTGCAGAAGATAGTGGGATTGGCACTTTTTTCTTTGATTTCCAGGAAATGGTTGCTCCTCCTAGTGTGATGAAGAATCCACTTATGGACCTCCTAGAATCCCTGCAAGAGGCCCAATCAGCATCGCAAAATACAAGCAAGGAGAATGAGTGTTTTGCTGAGAGAAGAATTCCTTGTCCTAGATCACATCTCAAATATTTGAGCACTCGTAAGGCAGCAGAGAAATGAGACTTACAGGGTCTCTACATGTATTGACTAAGGGTAAGGACTGCGAAAGAAAGGTCCGGGCAAGTGTTAGTGAGATAGTTCAACTTGCCAACCAGAAGACGAAATACTGTTGGAGCAAAGGGTGCCCATCATCAGCTTTAAGCTTGGAGGAAGGATCAAGAGGAGAATTGACTCGAGGCAAATGAGATACATCAAATTGCTCCAGCATATCCAGGGTAAATCTCATTTGGCTTACAATAAAACCTTCCTTTTCTCGCAGAATTTCCATCCATAAATAATAATGTATGTCTCCTAGATTTTTTACCTTGAATTCACTGTTTAGAAAACCCTTGATATGCTGAATTTCTTCCAAGTCATCTCCAGTAAGCAGTATGGCATCTACATAGACAGCTATGATAGAAATCAGGTTTCCTTTTCGTTTAAAGAATAGTGATTAATCGTTTAATGATGAAGAATACCCCTTAAAACTCAAAGCTCCTACACGCCTAGCATACCATTGCCTGGAAGCTTGTTTTAAACCATACAATAACTTCCTTAGTAAACAAACATGCTTAGGACTAGGAGGTGTTAAGCCTGCTGGAAACCTCATGTATACCTCCTCTTATAGATCACCATGAAAAAATACATTATTGACATCTAATTGACACACATTCCAATCTCTTTTGGCTGCAATAGTGAGTAAACACCTTATGGTTGTCATTTTCACCACTGTTGAAAAAAGTCTCACTATAATCTATTCCTTCTCTTTGGATATCCCCTGACCACCAGCCTTGCCTTCAATCTTTCAATTCTTCCATCCGATAAATGCTTTACCTTGTACACCCATTTGCAAGGTAGAGCCTTTTTTCCTTTAGGTAATTTAACCACATCCCATGTGTGGTTATCTTCTAGAGCTTTAAGCTCTTAATTCATAGCTTCTATCCAACATGAATGTTGACAAACCTATCCAGAACTGTTAGGTTCTATGAAAATAGAGAGGGATTGTTGGGTGATAGAGAAAAGAAACAAATTCCCTAGGCTTACTTGGTTGAGTGAAGCAAGCTGCTGCTATATTTGTGAACATGATATTACTGCATACATAATCTTTCAAGTAAGCTGGTTGATTGGAAGCTCTTCCTAACTTTCTTAATGGTGTTGGCTGCTTGGGTATAGATACAGGTGAGGTAGTGTGTGGTGTATCTAGGATAGACTGAAAAGGAATTGGGCTAGTAGACAATTGGTGACGAGAGGGAGTATATGAAGAACTTGGTGATGGTAAGGAGAAAATATCACAAACTTCAGGTTCTAAAGAGATAGGTGAGGATTGATCCTGTGATGAAGGTGAATAGGTAGGTTCTATAGTAAATGTTGAGCTTGGGAATATAGGATGTTGTGATGTGCTGGTTTCAACAAAAGGGAAGTGTGATTCATGAAATTTCACATCCCTTGACACAAATACTCTTCCTGTGGACAATTCCAATAGCTTATATCCCTTCTGATGAAGCGGATAACCAAGCAAAACACAAGTTGTTGCCCTATCATCGAACTTGCCTCTTCCCTGGGCTCTTGTAGAACCGTAACAGAGGCATCCAAAATTCCTTAAATGATCATACTTGGGTTTCTCTTTAAATAAAACCACATATGGTGTCTTTCCTTTAAGAACACTAGAAGGCATCCTATTAATAAGATGTGTGGCAGCTAGGATAGATTCACCCCAAAATTATATATGTAGCTTGGATTGAAACATTAACCCTCTTGCAATCTCTAAGATGTGTCTATGCTTCCTTTCAACAATTCTATTTTGTTGAGAAGTTGCTACACAAGACAGTTGGTATATAATTACTTCTGAAGCTAGGAAAGCTGCCTCTTGTGTAGCTTTTCCCAATTCTAATGCATTGTCAGATCTTATCATCCTGACTTTCACATTGAATTGCCTTTCAACCATAGGTAGAAAAGATTTAAGCATAGGAAAAGCATTGGTTTTTGCACTTAATAAAAATGTACATGTTCCTATGCTATAGTCATCTACTACAGTAAGGAAATATCTGAATCCATTGTAAGTATTTGACTTATAAGGTTCCCATATGTCTACATGTATAAGTTCAAATATATTCTTGGATTTTATGCTACTGATAGAAAAAAGATTCCTAGTTTGCTTAGCCTTATGACAAACATCACAGATAAACTCAGAATTTGACTTACAATGAAGGAAATATAAATGTTTCATTGCTGAAAATGGTAGGTGTCCCAATCTTACATGCCAAAGTTTAACATCAGGAGTACCATTAACTTGAACTGGATTAGAAAAAGAAACAGACTCTGAAACGGGATTTCTTTCTTTTAGAATTGAAGGTACATTACTACTGAATAACCCCTTAGACTTAAGGCTACTTGCTTCCAATAAGTTGAGTCCCTCTCTAAATTCACCAAAAACTTATGGACTCTTCATTAAAAGGCCCTGCAACACACACCCAATAGATGTGAATAGGACATCATACTTGAACTAAACACAAAACCTATTAACTGATAATAAGTTATATTTGAAATATGGAACATGTAACACATTGTTGGGGATATGACCTGGCAGAATATAAATACTCCCTATATGAGTAACAATCACCTTGAAAGAGTTAGGTAAACTGATATTCAAAGGTACAGGAAGTGTAGTTAGAAACAGGAAAGAATTAGGATCAAAACACATATGCTCTGAGGCACCCGAATCAATGATCCAGGTGTCTGATTTTAGACTAGTAAATACTGAACCTGAGTATTTTAGAATAGTACCAGCAACTGCATTAACATTGATTCCTGTATTTCCTGCCCGTACTAACTTTGCCTGCTTATACATGTGCATCATTTCTGCAATTTGTTCCTTGCTGAGTTGCTGTCCAAAATTACTGTTGTTGAGCTGAGTGCTTTGTCCTGCTGAATTCTCACATTCCTTATGTGTTAGTACTATATTTCCTTTAATTTGAGTCTGATAACCTTTGTGATTGGTGAACTCAAAATCTTTTGAAAATCCAATAATTCTATAGCAGTCCTCTTGTGTATGTCCTATTTTTCCACAATAAGTACAAGACACATTTTGGATTGTACTTCTTTTTCCCTTTAAACCTTTGTTGAAGTTTAACAAACTTTTGCCCCGAGTTGTTATATTTGGGTGATATGGCTGCTCTTCTTTGTGTTTGGCTTCTAAGTTTCTGATAATTCTTCCCTTGTCCTGTGATCATAAAAGCTGCAAAATCAGGTAGAAGTTGTGCATTAGGCTGCTTGGCCTCTGCAGCTGCCATGAATGATATTGATTCAGAATTAAAATGTGCATTTGCATAAACTTCTCTTTGATTTTCATATTGCAAGAGAAGTGAATAAGCAATATCTATGCTAGGCAAAGGGTTCATCATGAGGATATTTCCTCTTGCTTGTACATAGATGTCATTTAATCTCATTAGGAATTGGATCAATCTCTGATCCTCAAGAGACTTAGTCAACTTTGCCTTTCCTTCATAAACACAAACACATGATCAACATATGATAACATTTAAAGCATCTAATTCATCCCATAGTCGTTTGAGCTTAGTGAAGTATGCTGCAATGTCACTGTTTCCGTGTACTAAACCTGATAACTTCTTCTGCAGATGATAAAGCTTGGCTCCATTTGATCTCCCAAATCTCTGCTCCAAGCTGTCCCAAAGTTCTTTTGCAGTTTTGGAGTATATCACACTGTCTGCAATATCCTTTGAGAGAGCATTTAGGATCCAAGAGATGACCATGCCATTCACACAACTCTATTGTTCATGGTCTGGAGATTTCAGATCTGGAGATTGATATGCTCTAGTAATAAAACCAAGTTTCTTCTTGGCTGACAAAGACAGGAGAATATATCTCCTTCACCCTGGGTATCTTCTTCCATCAAACATAGTGTTGACTAGAGTCATTCTAGGTGAATCAGAGTTGTTAAGATGATAAGGGTGATTGACATCATAGCTAACTGGTTTTGCAGCATTGCTCGTATCACCAGTAGACGTGATGGTTATTTCAGGCATTTTAGGTTACTGATTATGATGATGAATCTGATGTAAATGGATTTGATGGTTGGACTAATGGATCGAGCTTATTGCTCTGATACCATGTATGAAACTGAAGGAGAAATCTGATTGAAAAAATCTCCCGTGTTCTTTCATTGCTTGCTTTGTACAATGTGTATATTATACAATTGACATATATATTTATTCCTCCCACACTAACCCACTAACTTATGTCTCTTTATATTATAATCCTCTTACTAACCCCATTAATTTATGTCCCCTCATGTCCACTAATTTATGTCTTCTAACCCATTAATTATGTCCCCATATATTCTAAAGACATAATATGTACCACCACTTCTTCACCCTTCTTCTTCTTCACCTTTCTTCGATATCTCTAAGTAAATCTCCACGAGTATTAGAATTAGGATATGGTTTATTCTTCCCAACATTATTTGAGGAAAAGTTGTTGGATTTCTCGTCTTGTTGTTTCACAGCTAACATAGCAAGAGAAACAGCATGTGCAGCTAAATTATCTACACTTATTGAACTAGCTATAGCAACTTCTAGAGTCAGGCGAATTTAGGATTTGAACTCTATGAGCTCAGATTCGAAATTCTATCGCATTTCATCTAATGTAATGGGCTAAATATCTATTCTTTATTTATATTTAACAAGTTTTCTGGCAGATATACAAGATATGAGCCGAAACTATGGGTTCAGATGAACCTATAGCTTCTATTCTGGATACGCCACTAACTACAACTGCAATTTTTGCAAAGTCCTGAGCAACAAAATACTTAGGTTTACTTAGCGACAAACCAAAGGCAACACTTCTAAACCAACACAGAAAACAAACTGTTGGAAACAACTTAATATACGCCAGATATACAGCATTTCTCAGAACACTAGCTAAGCATATGCATCGGGATTCTGACGGAGATAGGCTTCCACTGCTTTGTACATCCAATACTTTTCTTTGCCTGCCTTGGCTTCTTCTTCCTTAGGCTTGAGAAGGAATCTGGTTTGGTGGGACATTTGGTGCAGGAAATATAGGAGGATTTTAAACAAGGTAAAAATCAAGCCAACAATCTAGAGGATTGAAAGAAGCCAAGCACTGAGCAGTCACGTCCAAGATATCCTCTTAGGTGAAGAAAAATTTGAAACAAATGTAGTATGAATCTAAAAAACCAAAGCTAGCGGAGGAGCCCTGGATTTAAAAAAAATGCAAGAATTCAGTTGATCATAGCATGAACCTAATGAACAGTTGACATCTGACGAATACATGTCGTGTGCAACATATGTGTACGTGTCTGCATTTGAGAGAGATTCCTGGATAGTTTATAAGCAGTTTGCAACTTTTCACCTCACAAGTTAGCTTTTGCAGCCAAAGTTGGGGAATCTGTGACAGAGTGGTATCAAAGCTCAGTAGCCAAAATGTGGCAGTCGAATCGAGCTGTTGAACAACAGACAAGGGATTGGCGATTTGGGAGGGATGAAAGTGTGAGCTAATTGTCTGTTGTTTCACAGCTTATTGAGCTAGAGTATCAGCCTGTGCAGCTAAATTAGGGATGGTATTTCTTGAAAGATTTACAAAAACTAAAAAAACTGAGATAACTTTTATATAGTACAAAGGTTGCCCACCTTTTGTTTCACTTCTTTCTCGCCAAGTCAGCAATCCCATGTATGTTTCTTGATTTGCAATAATATATTACTCATGTATCTGGACTTGAGAAGTAACATATCATATGCAAACAATTCAAGCCATGCCCAAAAAAGGAAAAGAGAGTATACCAAGGCATCTGGTGACTGCTCAAACTTCACCAATTCATTTAAGGACAATGACATCCACTTCATATTTTCTCAAAAAGAATTACAACTAATGTTTAACCATACAAGTCCTACAAATTAATTAGTAGCTAAAAAGTACATTACAACAGCATTTCATCAGTAGAGCATGCTCCCTACCCACCCAAAAACATAATAGTACTTCTTACTTTCACGATACAACATAAGTATAACACGAAGAGTTTGAAACTCTTTATTTGTTACTACTAATCGCTGTGAAGTCGCTCGTGTTAAGTGTAGAATTTTAATAATGATCAATATCCATAAAGAAGTCTTGACTGATGTTATATTACTGTATGCAGACTCTGGGTGAGAAAGCATTGCTAAAGGGAATGAAGATCCACTCAATGGCTATGTATCTTGAACCATTGCCTTACATGTAACTCATATGCAAATCCAAAAAAAAGTGTATGCAGATTTTGTAAAAGGGAAGATTAAAAGTGGAAAGGAAAAACAACATAATGTGAGACAATTTGAAGTGTTGTTCCTTTACCCAATAAAGCATGGAGCATGGAAGCACTACCCGGATAAATTAATCCAACCCATCAACTGCTCCTTTCTTCGACAAAGCATGGAGCATGGAAGCACTCCCTAGATCTCGGCTTGGAGCACTCCCTGGATTTATTAAATCCAGCCCATCCCTCATGAAGGAATTAAAGGCACGACTATTGAATCAAATATCAGTAAAATATTGTGTGCATCTATCAAATACAAATGTACAACAGCTCTCAAATCTCACCTATAAGAAGACTGGAAAACTCAAGGATTGAACATGCAACTACACAAACTGATTCTAAACCTCTCTAATTCTTAGTACAAACACTGTATTCTTGAGTCTACAAGTGTCATAAAAGATAGGAAGGGATAGAACACAAAAGGGAGTTGTGCCAACATTACAAAAGCCATTATCGCTGAATGTCATTGATGGTGAGAGAACCAAAACCATCACCATTGTAACATATTATCAAAGATCTAAGAAGTCCCTTGTGACCCAAGGGAAAGTGGATGTAAGTACATCACCGGTACTGAACCAGTATAAAAATTACTATGTCCTGTTATCTTTCAGTTTGCTTGGTTTATTTCTCTTTAACTGTTCACTGTGCAGAATCTAGTCGACTAAACTCATATTTAGTCAACCAAGTTTTAATCGACCATAATTCACCCACGTATTGTACTTTCAATTGGTATCAGAGCAAGTCTCACAAACTTTGCTTAATAGCTAGTGAGAAAAAGATCATGGGATCAAATACAGTCGTCGGTGCATTATTTCAAGAGGGAACCTCTCAGGTAGGACCTCCATATTTCAACGGACAACACTTTTCTCACTGGAAAGTTCGGATGGAAACATACACTATGTCATATGACATCAAAGTTTGGCGTTTGATCAAAAAAGAAAATCTTTCAATTCCGTGAGAGAAAGATGAGAATGGTCAAGTCATAGTATCAACTGATCCACTTGACTTAGATGATTACACTGATGAACAAGCTGCTGTCATAACTATGAATGCCAAAGCAAAAAATCTTATGTATAATGCTATCCGTGGAGAAGAGTATGAAAAGATTTCAAGCTGTGAAACTGTTAAGGAAATGTGGGATAAATTGGATGTCACATATGAAGGGACCAACAAGGTAAAAGAAACAAGGATCAATCTTCTAGTTCGTGACTATGAACTATTTCAAATAAAAGATGGAGAATCAGTGGAGGAAATGTTCTCCAGGTTCAGAAAAATCCTTGGAGATCTAAACTCTCTTGGTAGACCAATAAAAAGCGGAGTACAGGTCAGAAAAATTCTTAGAAGTCTACCCACAATTTGGTATCCCAAAGTTATTGCTCTAGAATGTCAGGACCTTGACAAAATGTACTATGATGCACTTAGAGGTGATCTAATTGCCTTTGAGAAAACTCACTTGGAAAGGAAAATTCAACAATAAAAGAATAAAACGGTTGCCTTTAAAGAAACTGTGGCTGGACCAAAAAATGAAGAAGATGAGGAAGGAGGAGAACATGATGAAAATATAGCCATGATCTCCCAAGTTGTAACAAGCATGATGAGAAAAAACAGAAATAGCAGGAGAGGTAGATCAAACTTCAGAAAAGGAAGGACGAATAATGAAAATGATAAAAGTGATGGAAAATGGTATGAATGTGGAAAATATGGACATATTCAAGCTGGTTGTCCCGAACTGAAGAAAAAGCTAAGCAGGAACTTTCAAAAGAAGAAGTCCTTTGGAGCCTGGAGCGATGAAGAAGAATCTGACCATGAAAAAAATGCAAATATGTAGTTCATGGTCATAAAAGAAGATAGCAATAAAGACTCAGGTGAGCTTTGGCTCATGGCAGACAAATGAGGAGATGAGGAAGAAGACTCCGGCGAACTTTGTCTTATGGCAGACGAGGGAACCAGTCAAGTACGTCTTCCTACATGTCCCAACTGTTATGAACTCCAAGAATTTATTGATATTGCTCTTTCAGATATTGAAAGAGTTCTAAATGAACTTAGAAAAATCCAAAGAGAAAAGAAAGACTAGGACTTGAAGCTTAAAGTTTCTGAAATTGAGCATGGCATGCTTCAAGATGAAGTTAATGAACTTAAACTTCTACTGAATGGATTACTAAAATCCACAAGTCATAGTTCTGTCAAATCAAATCAGACTGTTCCTCATACATCTTTGATTAGAACTAGAAACTCTCAGGGATGCTCTTATTGTGGTAAAAATGATCACAACACTAACTAGTGCAGGAACAAAATCGCAGCAGAAAGGGATTCAAAAAATCAAAAAAATCCATTGTGTTTTTATTGTGGAAAACCTGGTCACACTTCTTACCGTTGCAGGATCAAAGACAACAAGAGATGGGTCTGGCAACCTAAATCCTTTATTCAAGCTAACACTCAGAAATTTAACCATTTAGGACCCATGCAAGTTTGGGTAACTAAAAACAAGTAATTTTATTTTGCAAGAACACCGCAAGAAGAATCGAAAAGGAAAATGGTATCTTGATAGCGCGTGTTCCAGACATATGACTGGTGACAAACAATTATTCAAAATTATCACCAGACTAGATGGAGGAACAGTGACATTTGGAGATAAATCAAAAAGAATTGTAATTGGAGTTGGAAAGGTTCCTCTCAGCTCAACATGCGATGTAGATGGAGTGTATCCGGTTGATGAACTTGGTTACAATCTTCTCAGCATTAGTCAACTATGTGACAATGACTACGAGGTTCGTTTTAAAAAATATGATTGGTTTATTGAAGATTAATCAGGTAAAGTTATTCTCTTTGGAAATAGGGACACAAATATTTATACTATCAGTAACTTAGAAAGTGTTGGTAATAAAATTTGTCTAGCTTCCATTTTTTATGACCCTTGGGTATGGTATGGAAAGCTTGGTCATGCCAGCATGCACACTATTCATAATCTTTCTAAAAACGATCTTGTCATTGGTCTTCCAAAATTGGACTTCTCAAAAGATCAAATTTGTGATGCATGCCAACTAGGAAAACAAACCAGATCCTCTTTTAAAGTCAAAAATATTGTTTCCACTACAAAACCTCTTCAACTATTGCATATGGATCTTTTTGGACCTACTAGAAGTGTTAGAATAGGTGGTAGAAAGTATGCTTTTGTTATAATAGATGATTTTTCTAGATTCACTTAGGTTATTTTTCTAAGTCACAAAGATGAAGCTTTAAGAAACTTTGAAGTCTTTTGCAAGAAAGTACATTGTGAAAAGGGTTACTACATTTCCTCCATAAGAAGTGATCATGGAGGAGAATTTGAAAGCAAATCTTTTGAGAACCTCTGCAATGATCAAGGGATCTCTCAAAATTTCTCTTCCCTAAGATCGCCACAACAAAATGGAGTGGTAGAACGTAAAAACAAAACTCTACAAGATATGGCAAGAACCATGATTGTGGAAAATTCTCTCCCACACCACTTCTGGGCAGAAGTCGTAAGTACAACATGTCATATCATCAACAGATGCCTTGTTCGACCAATACTCAATAAGACTCCATATGACCTATGGAGAGAAAAAAGACCCAACATCAATTATTTCCATCCTTTCGGTTGTAAGTGCTTTATTCACAATAATGAAAAAGATAATCTTGGTAAGTTCGATCCCAAAAGCGATGAAGGTATTTTTCTTGGATACTCTCCCTCTAGTAGAGCATATAGAGCTTTTAATAAGCGTACTTTATCCATTGAATAATCTATACATGTTGTTTTTGTGGATACTAACCCTCATTTTCAAGAATGATCATCTTCCTGAAAATGAAGAAATTTTCATAGTGCCAAAGTCTATCGATACAAGTGGAATTGCCTCTGAAGAAGTGACTGATCAGCAAGATCAACCGACTATGCATCTTACAGAAAAGCAGGAGTCCACTTTGATCGATCCAACCAACTCTGCTGAAAAAGAGTTAGAATTAGTCATCCCAAATGAATGGAAAAGTGAACCTGGATATCCTCATAAGTATATCATTAGATACCCTCAGGAAGGGATAAAGACTACAAAATCTCTAAAGCATACATCAAATATTGCTTTCATATCCCAACTTGAACCAAAAAGGGTGGACAAAGCACTTGGTGACAAAAGCTGGATAACTGCAATGAAGGAAGAGCTTGATCAATTTGAGAAAAACAAAGTATGGGAACTCATTCCTAAGCCACCAAATGCATCCATTGTTGCAACAAAATGGGTATTTAGAAATAAATTGAATGAATCTGGACAAGTCGTGAGAAACAAAGCCAGACTAGTTGCTCAAGGTTATTCACAACAAGAAGAGATTGATTATGAGGAGACTTTCGCCCCTGTTGCCAGGTTAGAATCCATTCACATTCTCTTAGCTTATGCTGCTCATAAGTGTTTCAGACTATTTCAGATGGATGTGAAAAGTGCCTTCTTGAATGGATTTATTTCTAAGGAAGTTTTCATTAAGCAACCTCCAGGATTTGTAAATGAATCCTTTCCTAATCATGTCTACAAATTATCCAAAGATTTTTATGGCCTAAAGCAAGCTCCTAGAGTCTGGTATGAAAGGTTAAGTTCATTCTTAGTTGAACATGGATTCGACAGAGGTAATATTGATACTACTCTTTTCATCAAACGACCATCTCTAGGTAACTTAATTGTACAAATTTATGTAGATGATATTATTTTTGGCAGTACTAATATTTTTTGTGCAAGGATTTATCAAATATCATGAAAGGAGAATTTGAAATGAGTATGATGGGATAATTAACCTTCTTCCTTAGACTTCAAATCAAGCAAATACAGAAAGAAATCTTCATTAGTCAAACAAGTACACGAAAGAACTCATCAAAAAGTTTGGTATGTCTAATGCAAACTCCACATGAACACCTATGAGTCCATTGACTACTTTGGATGAAGACAAAAATGGTAAGAGTGTTGATGAAACAATGTATTGAGGTATGATTGGCTCATTACTCTATCTTTCCGCTAGTCGACCAGATATCATGTTTAGTGTTTGCAAATGTGCTAGATATCAGTCAGCTCCTAAAGAGTCTCATTTGACTGTTGTTAAATATATTATCAGATATTTGATAGGGACAATCGACTATGGATTATGGTATGAAAGTTTGGAAAATTTCAACCTAAAAGGTTTTTCAGATGCAGATTTTGCAGGAGATAAACTTGATAGAAAAAGCACAAGTGAAACGTGCCAACTACTTGAAAAATCCCTTATATCCTGGCACAGCAAGAAACAAAGATGTGTGGCCTTATCCACCACAAAAGCTGAATATTTGGCAGTAGGCAACTACTACACACAAGTGCTATGGATCATGCATCAACTGTTAAATTATGATTTATGTATTAATTCTGTTCCGATCATATGAGACAATACTAGTGCAATTTATTTATCAAAAAACTCTATGCATCATTCTAGGGCTAAGCCTATTGAGATCAAGCATCATTTTATACGTGATCATGTTGCTAAAGGAGATATTGTGTTAGAATTTGTTAATATTGAAAATCAGTTGGTGGATATTTTTACAAAACCTTTGCTTGAAGAAAGATTTTGTTTTCTTCTGAACAAAATTGGCATTTGTACAATTCCCTCATAACCATGGTTAATGTATCCCATAATTACTTTTATTTAATTCCATGTATTTTGTTATTTGTGCCAAAAGAAAAAAAAAATCTCTTAGTACTTGATTAGTCTTCACACTTATTCATGATAAACTGACAGTGTAATTTTGCAGAAGGCAACTTTTCAGTTGCCTTCCATACGTCTCTCCAGAAATCGAGGGGTCCTTTTTTTTAACTCCTCTCTCGAGCGTATCTCCCATTTTCTCAAAGGAACCAAATCTCCCTCTCTCTGTTTTCTTTCACTCATGGCCAAAGCACAACCATCTCCCTCATCTTTCTTACCCAGAAGAAGGCACTGATTCAAGAAAACCAAAGATGATCCTGTTCATATCGAATCCTCCGAAAGCACACACCACTTACTCATTGAAGAAGAATCAAGTGGCGCTCAAGAAGAAATTCTCATATCTCAAAAGAGGGCAGGAAAACGACCAATGGAATCTATCCCCAAACAATCCTCTCAGAAAAAGGGAAAAACTGAAAGTATAGAGTTTGGTTTTGAAGACAGGATGATTTTCTATGGCCCGGAAGAGAAGGCTATATTTGTCTCCTTTAAAGGAAAGTCAATTGCATTGGTCGCACTGTAAGCTTAAAGTCTATGCAAAACTCTCACTGTGATGTTTTGTCTATTTTTGAAACTCAGAAACTTGTCTCCCTATTTGCTACTGTTGGTGATACTGTCTACGAAGAGCCTGTGCACATGTTTTATGCAAACTTTTTTGTGAATGATAAAGACGATCTAGAAACCATGATCTTAGGAACTCACATTATCCTTGATTCTTATCAGTTTGAAAAAATCTTTGCTACAAAGTTTGTTGGATACAATTCCTTTGTGCAACATTCCTAGCCAGATAATTTTGAAGTATCTTTTTATGAGGCCAACAGTTTTTTGTCTGAAAACCCCCCTAATATAGGTCCTAAGAACTTGAAGTTTGAACATCGTGTTCTAGCCCACATTATTGCAACCACTTTGCTACCCCGTACTGGTTCACTAAGTACTTTGTCTCTCAGAGATATATTTGTTCTGTATTGGTTGGTAAATGGTAAAGCTATAAACTGGTTTGCCCGGGTACGTCAATACATGCTTGAAAGTATCAGGGACGTTTCCTCTTCTGCGAGCAGCCTGCCTTATTGTTTACTAGTTTCTCACATCCTGAAAGTCATAAAAGTGGACCTATCTCTATATATTCCAAAGATTATCTCCAGCACCTATGATAAGACTGCCTTTGCTATGATAGGGTATACTTTAATTAAGGGAACTTGGTTTAAAAATGACAAAGACAGAAGTCATCCCTACTCAGAGCAGTGGGGGACTAAAATCTGAAGCCAACAAATCCTATTCTTCAGACCAGCTGATGCTGATGTAGCACAACATTGCAGGTATCAAGGATTTACTAACCTCTATGCAGGAGCAGGTGGACAAGATCAGAGAAGTAACCAAGGAAACCAGGGCAGACGTGGCCAAGCTTAGGATCACTCTTCAAGCCACAAGGAGGCAAGGAATTAAGGCCATGCAGGATGTCTCTGAGAAGCTGAGCAAAGTCACCAAAGACATTGATGCCTCTTATGAAAGCTTCTGCACTAAAGTGATCAACACCCTGAAATATTTCCTTGGGAGGCATTGAATGTTTAGGATGCTTAAGACAATCCTTTTTGCTTTATGTGATAGTTTAAAACTATTTTCTTTTGGTTGTGTCTGGGGTGAGCATTAGTTGACTATGCTCACTATAACTGCTTAGCTGTACAAATTTTATGCCTGCTTAGCTAGTACTATTACTGCAAGTAGTTTCCCTTTTTTTTTTATTGATGTAAAAGGGGGAGAAAGAAAAAAAAAGAGTTGCAAGTATGTTACAGGTGAACTACAGGCTTCTTAAGTGCAGGTTCAAATCAACAACCACCTTAAAGACAGGGGAAGCACACTTGCAAAGAAAAGTGCAGATGCAGATTCAAATCAAATCAAAAACCAGCTTAAAGACAGGGGGAGCACACTTGAAAAGAAAAAGGAAGTATCCATAAATTAGTCAAACTCCTTTTAGCTTATTGTCATCATCAAAAAGGGGAAGATTGTTAAGTGTAGAATTTTAATAATGATCAATATCCATAAAGAAGTCTTGACTAATGTTATATTAGTGTATGTAGATTCTGGGTGAGCAAGCATTGCTAAAAGGAATGAAGATCCACTCAATGGCTATGTATCTTGAACCATTGCCTTACATGTAACTCACCTGCAAATCCAAAAATAAGTGTATGTAGAATCTGTAAACAGAAGATTCAAAGTGGAAGAGAAACACAACATAATGGGAGACAATTTGAAGTGTTGTTTCTTTACCCAATAAAGCATGGAGCATGGAAGCACTCCCTGGATAAATTAATCCAGCCCGTCAACTGCTCCTTTCTTCGACAAATCATGAAGCATGGAAGCACTCCCTCGATCTCGGCTTGGAGCACTCCCAGGATTTATTAAATCCAGCTCATCCCTCATGAAGGAATTAGAGGCACGGCTCTTGAATCAAATATCAATAAAATATTGTGTGCATCTATCAAAGACAAATCTACAACAGCTCTCAAATCTCGCCTATAAGAAAACTGGCAAACTAAAGGATTGAATATGCAACTACACAAACTGATTCTAAACATTTCTAGTTCTTAGTACAAACATTGTATTCTTGAGTCTACAAGTGTCATAAAAGATAGGAAGGGATAGAACACAAAAAGAGAGTTGTGTCAATATTACAAAAGCCATTATCGCTGAATGTCGTTGATGGTGAGCGAACCAAAACCATCACCATTGTAACATATTATCAAAGATCTAAGAAGTCACTTGTGACCCAAGGAAAACTGGATGTAAGTACATCACCGGTACTGAACCAGTATAAAAATTGTTGTGTCCTGTTATCTTTCAGTTTGCTTGGTTTATTTCTCTTTAACTGTTCACTGTGCAGAATCTAGTCGACTAAACTCATATTTAGTCAACTAAGTTTTAATCGACCACAATTCACCCCCTCTTGTACTTTCAGCTCGGTCAAGGATGAAATTGATGGCATATGAGCTCCAAAAGCCTCTCCATAAGCGCTCAAGCAAAAAAGCACAGTGAAGGATTGACATAGAGCTAGTACAGTTTTCTTATGCAGAAGTCACCATTAGTATATGACGTTGTTGCTGCATCTCCATCAATGGCCCAAACGAAATCAGGCATGTCGAACCTTACCCACCCAAAACCTTATGAGGGACTCAAGTGCACTACTATAGAAATATGTATATTGACTGACTTCTAACTAACTCAACGACTATGTATTCCTACGCAAGCTGTTAGTACTGTTTCTTCGAGCTTCACTATTTCTTCTCATATCAGTATTACTGAGATATATGTTCAAGTTTAAGCATTTTTAATCTCTGTCTATTCAACTCCTAAACAAATGAGTTACGCAAATGCCTGGCTGATACATCTTGCGCAGCTCTAGCAACATTTGGATAATAGATTCTTCATCCCCGTCCGAACCATCATGCATTGGGCGGCTAAAGGGTGAAGCAGCTCAAGCGAGTGCTTTAGGTCCCATATTTTTAGGGCCCTAATTTTTTAATAAAAAATATAGTATATGTTAATTTTCATTAAACAAAATGAATGTTTTAAAGGGAAAGTGCAATTTATTTTCATTAAAAAGAAAACGTGAGACGTTGAACATAAATTGGAAAATGGTATATTCCTTTTGGTAAATGTGTCTTTTTTGGATTTTCTTACCTTATTTCCATTTTGACAACTATCTTTTTTTCCATGTTTAATTCGTAAAAACTAGAGTGCTTAAAATATTTTCTTACCTCTTTTCTTGATTTTTTCTATAAGTTTTCAAGCGTCGTAACAAGTATATTTAAGCAGCGAACGGTTATTTTAATATAAAGATATCTACTTGACTTACATTCCATTATTCAAATTTTCCATTATTTATTTTTGCTCCAAAGTAATTTAACCTTGAATGTTCTTTAAAACATAAGTTGTCACTACGATATTTTGTTATGACTCCAATTCCCACCGTAGGATGTCGTGATGACACCTAATCTTTAAGACTAGGTAAACCTAACACATGCTGAAAAATAATGGAATTTAACTAATCTTAACTGCAACACATTAAATAATATATTAAACAACATAGCTGAACCGACATTAGTTACATTATCCTAAGATCGGTAGTATAAGTCATAAGCCTTTCTACGAGTAACTTAATATAAGAATACATCATTGTTTAGGAATAATAGGAAACAGTGGAAATAAAATACAGCAGAAGGTGACTTCGAGACCTGCGAACGTCGAGCAGGTATACCTTGAAGTCTCCAGCCGTACAGACATACCAACAAGATCTATAACATAACGCGGACCTGCTCAAGGCCTCAAATCACATCAAACAACATCAAATCTACGAATCGCGCCTCAAATCAAACTTATGAACTTTCAACTTCTACAACTCGCGCTGAATCATATCAAATCAACCCGAAATGGCGTCAAATTTTGCATGCAAGTTTCAAATGACACAACGGAGTTATACAAACTCCCGGAATCGAAATCCGAACTCGATATCAACAAAGTCAACTCCCGGTCAAACCTCTCAACCTTCCAAACCTTCAACTTTCCCATTTTTGCCAAAATGTGCCAAAACCTACTCGAAATATCCAAATGCGAATCCGGGCATATGCCCAAGTCCAACAATAAAGCTTCAACAATGAAATTTATTCTTCCAAACTAATTCTGAATCACCAGA
This sequence comes from Nicotiana tabacum, assembly GCF_000715075.1. Taxonomy (NCBI): domain Eukaryota; kingdom Viridiplantae; phylum Streptophyta; class Magnoliopsida; order Solanales; family Solanaceae; genus Nicotiana; species Nicotiana tabacum. The sequence goes on from NW_027438323.1 coordinate 96,437, forward strand.
AAACCGAAACCAAAGATACAGACAAGTCGTAATACGTCATACGGAGCTACTCATACCCTCAAACCAGCGAGCGAAGTACAAATGCTCAAAACGACCGCTCGAGTCGTTACATATTTATGGTTAAGACTTATTTTCCAAATATAAAGTGTTAGGGAAAATAGTTTAGAAACTAATACTTTAATTGATATATTCAATCAAATAAAAAAAACTTCATTCTATTCCAACTAACAATTCATATAACTGCTGCCTCAGTAAAAACGACTTTTTCAAAATTAAAATTAATAAAATTTTATCTAAAATCAACAATGACTAAATGGATTGGTTACCTTTTTGGATAACCAAAGTGGACTAGCTATGGTATCAATTGGAAAGATTCTTTTAAAAGAAATCAATTATAAGAGTTATTAATCATAAATATTAAAGGTTTATATTTAACGAAAAAATTAAGGCTTTTTATTGAAGTTTGTCTTTAGGCCACAACTTAAATTAAACCGCCCCAGGACTCTGTGATGCAATTCCCCTAGGTGATAGCTCCCCATGATGTATCATATTATTTGAGGAAAAGTTGTTGCATTTTTTATGAGCTTCTTGTTTGTTGTTTCATAGCTAACGGAGCAAAATCAGCAGCCTGGCATCATCTGCACATGTAGAGCTAGCTGCAAACAGCAACTACACTTGCATCTATTCGCAAATTCATCCACCTGCACTTCTTTTATTTGCAGATATAGTACAAAGTTTGCAGACAGTCATCAATCCCATGTATGTTTCTTGATTTGCAGTAACATATCTGGACTTGAAGAGTAACAGATGATTTGCAAACAATTCAAGCCATGCCAAAAAAAGAAAAGAGAGTATACAATAACAACAATTTTGAAAGAATAATCTTGGAATACATAACTAGAGAGTGCCAATATTTAACCATAAGCACACAAAATGAAGAAAAAGGGGGGGGAAATTTGTCAAAAGTCATGTGCAGCAGACGGAGCAAGAATAGCAGCAAAATTATCTACACTTGTAGAGCTAACTGCAACTACAGCTGCATCTAATTGCAAATTCATCGACCTGCACTTGTTTTTCTTTCATCCCATGTGCATCAATTGAATTTTCTTTATTACAGTTGAAGTTGCACCACCATCTACTCTTTCTTCACTATTATGTAAAGTGAATTCACATCTTGATCAAGGATACAGCAACCTAAACTCCAAATGCGTCGATGGGATGATTCTTGGTGCGTGTGAATTCCACCATCCTGCATCACAATTAAAACTCTATGCTGGGCTGATTGTGAAAGATTTATAAAAACTTGAAAATGCTGAGATATAAGATTACTTTCATCTAGTATAGAGGTTGCTCCCTTTTGTTTCACTTACTTCTTGCTATCCTCCAAATCTGCTTCCTAAAGCATTATTCTCATGCCCTTGTAATCAATATCACATCATTGCGGAGAGCTAGCAATCCCATGTATGTTTCTGGACTAGAGGAGTAACATCTTATATGAAAACAATTCAAGCCACGCCGAAGAAGAAAAGAACAACAACCTCCTGGATTTGTAAATGATACTCTCCCAAATCATGTATATAAGTTGACTAAAGCTCTATACGGATAGCATGCTCCCCGATCCTGGTATGAAAGATTAAGTTACTTCCTTCTAAATCAAGGTTTCAAACGAGGTAATATCGATACAACTCTGTTTATTAAGCACTCAAATTCAGGTAATCTTATTACTCAAATTTATGTTGACGATATAATTTTTGGAATTCCTAACTCTGTTCTATGTGAAGAATTTGCTCATTCTATGAAAGGAGAATTCAAAATGAGTATGATGGGAGAGCTAACTTACTTTCTTGGACTACAAATCAAACAATCTCTCAAAGGGATCTTTATCAGTCAAACCAAGTACATCAAGGAGCGTATAAAGAAGTTTGGCATGAAGAATGCTAAGACCATTGGGACTCCAATGAGTCCAACAACTACGCTTGATGAAGATAACAATGGAAAAAGTATTGATGAAATTATGTATAGAGGAATGATTTGATCCTTATTATATCTCACTGCTAGTCGACCAGATATAATGTTCAGTGTGTGTAAATGTGCAAGGTTTCAATCGGCTCCAAAGGAATCCCATCTTACTATTATTAAACGCATTATAAGATATCTTATTGGAACCTCTGAATTAGGATTATGGTATGCTCACTCTAACCATTTTGTCTTGAAAGGTTTCTCAGATGCATATTTTGCAGGTGATAAGATCGACATGAAATGTACTAGTGGCACATGCCAATTGTTGGGAAATGCACTAGTTTTCTGGCATAGCAAGAAATAAAATTGTGTTGCCTTGTCAACAACTGAAGCAGAATATTTAGCTATTGGAAGTTGTTGTACACAAGTTCTTTGGATCATGCATCAACTTCTCGACTATGATTAATCTCTTACCTCTACTCCTATATTTTGTGATAATACTAGTAAGCTCAACATACTAGTTTTTGGACTTAGAAGTGCTGAAGTTTCTGGTGTCTTGAGTTCTGGTTTCCTTATACGCGATCACGTGGGGTGATCCGCGATCGCGTAGGCTAGGTGGGCGAGACGATGGATTTGTTCTTCGCATTCGCGGACATGAGAATGCGAACGCGTAGTGATGTGAGGTGGTTCTTCGCGAACGCATAGCCAAGGTCGCGTTCGCGTAGTGTGAAGTGGACCAAAGCTGGGCCACGCATTTTGTTCATCGCGACGCGCTGGATTGTTCGCGATCACGTAAGTGTGAGAGTTAGAACATAGCGTTCGCATAGAGTATGTTTGGCAAAAAATTTTGTGCATCACTCTAGAGATAAGCATATAGAAATCAAGCATTATTTTATCCGTGATCATGTTGCTAAGGGTGATATTGTATTAGAATTTATTGGTACTGAATCTCAACTTGCTGATATTTTTACAAAGCCTCTTTTAGAAGAAAGATTTTGTCTACTACGAAAAACGATTGGCATTATGTCAAATAAAACAAATCTTTTTTATATGTTTAAAATATTTTATTTTTCTTCTTATGTGTGATTAATTTTACTTTGATGTAAGTGTAATTATTACACCTCCATCACTACCGCTGAAACATCTCCTCAAAAGAGTCACTTCTTTCTGAATCTGTTCTTTCCTTTAACCAATGCAACTCTTCAACCTTCCTAACGTCTAGATAAGAACCCTCTTCTCTCCCTCTCACTCTTCATCCTCTCCAAAGAAACCCTCACCGTGGCGAAAAGAAACCTCTCATCTTCCACTGCCACTAGACGAAGCAGAAGGTTTCGGAAAATCCTCAACCCTGAAGAAACTGTAGACTTGGAATCATCCATCGACTCAGATTTTCTCAAAATTGACAATGAAAGCAGTAAATCTTCTGGGACCTTCCCATTAGCTAGAAAAAGGCAGGAAAGAGGCCCATGGAGCAAACCCCCAAAAAATCTGCATGCAAGAAAGGGAAAGTAGAGAGTACAGAATTTGGTCCAGAGGACAAATTAATCTTCTATGGACCAAGTGAGAAATCAAGGTTTGAATCCTATAAGTCGAAATCTATGGCTTATGGACGCACTGTAAGTCTCTCTTTTATGAAAAATCTACACTGTGATATGATTGCTGTTTTTGATTTTCAACGTCTTTCCTCTCTGTTCGATACTATTGGAAGCTCTGTGTATGGAGAGCGTGTGAGAATGTTCTAGGCAAATTTGTTTGTGAATGATAAAGATGACTTGGAGTCCATGATTTTAGGTACTCGAATATTTCTTGACTCATATCAATTTGAGAAGATGTTTTCTGCTAAGTTTAACGGATATGAGGTTTTTGTGAAAACTTCCTGGCCAAAAGACTTTGAAGTTTCCTTAGAAGAAGCAAAAGCCTTCGTGTCTAATAATCCTCCCGATATTGGTCCCAAAAATCTAAAGTTTGAACACCGAATTTTGGCCCACATGATAGCCACCACTTTACTTCCTAGAATTGGGTCCCTCAGCACTTTGTCTACCAGAGATATCTTTGGTCTTTACTGTCCTATAAACAACAAAAGAATCAACTGGTTTGTATGGATTCATCAAAATATGCTTGAGAGTATTAGGGATATATCCTCTTCTGCTGCTTGTCTACCCTATGGCCTACTTATCTCACATATTCTTGGAGTTATGAAGGTTGACTTGGAACTTTTCACACCCCAAGCATATTACCAGTACTTATGATAAGACAGCCTTCTCTATGATGGGTTACACTTTAAGTGATGATGGATGGGTCAAGCGTGCCAAAGTTTAAAGTATCCCAGCGCAGGTTGAAGGTCCCACTGAACCACCAGAGTCTCAGTCAACTACCTCTCAAAATCTTCAGCAGATTCAGCAATATCTAGATGGTGTAAAACTCATGCTCGTTGAGATGAAAGAGCAAGTAGACAAAATCAGGGAAGTCACCAAGGAAACAGGTACAGATGTGGAAATTCTTGGGATGGATATGGGAGCCCCACGAAGACAAGGAACGAGGGCATTAAACTCCATGACAGAAAAAATAGACAAGCTCGTCAAAGATGTTGAAACCTCCTATGAATCCTTCTGCACCAAAGTGATCAATACCCTCTACTTTCTGAGGAGAAATTAAGGCGTGTTTGTGTGTGTTAAAAAAATCTTTTTTGTGCTTGCTTCTGGTTTAAGACTTATTTTTGCATTGGTCTGTATGAACCATCACTCTATTCCTCTGCTGAAGACATTACTTATGCTGCCCTAACTAGTATGCATATTATCTGTATATTATTTCCTATGTTATATATATATATATATATATATATATATATATATATATATATATATATATATATATTGGGTGAGAACACCTTCCTTTTTTGATTGATGTCCAAGGGGGAGAACATTATGGAGAAGTAAATCAACAACTCAGGGGGAGCAGACATCTCAAGTGATGAAAGGAAAGTATACTTTGTTTACTCTCTCTTTATTATCGTCATAAAAATTGGGGATATTATTACATCTAAGTTTTAATGATGTCAATTGTGCAAAACTAAATCCTATCTATTTTAGTTGTAGGAATCACCGAAGGAAATGAGATCAAAGAAAAGTTTGTGATGCTAAATCAAAGGAGACGATGCTAGGACAAGAAGCTATCAAAAAGGAAACCGAATCACAGAAGATTCAATAGAAACTCAAGCCAAGAAGACCAAGAAGGAAAGACGAAAGCAATGGCAGATAATTTGAGTGGGAAACACATCATAGTAGGAGACAATTGGAAGTAATGCTCCTTTCTTTGATAAAACATGAGGCACTCCTTGGATTAATTAATCCACCCTATCAAATGGAGACAATTTGAAGTGCTGCTCATTTCCTCAATAAAGCATGGAGCATTTCGGCATGGAACAGAGCACTCCTTGGATTAATAAATCTAGCACATCTCTCTTGAAGGAATCAACAACTCATTTCCTCAATAAAGCATGGAGCATTTTGGCATGGAACATAGCACTCCTTGGATTAATAAATCTAGCCCATTTCTCTTGAAGGAATCAGAGACACCTTTCTCGAATCAAATACCAATACAATCAAATACCAATACACAACAATACTGGCAAACTCAAGGATTGAATTTGTGCAACTACAAACACTCTCTTCTAAGTCTCTCTAGTTCTTAATACAAGCACTGTATACAAATGTCATAAAAGATAGGAAGAGTTAGAACACAAAAGAGAGTTGTGTCAACATCCAGAAATTATTGTTGCTAAATATCGTTGGTGGTGAACGAGCTAAAACCATCACTGTTGTAATTCTTTATCAAGATCTAAGAGAACCCTTGTGACCCAAGGGAAACTGGACGTAAGTACCACACCAGTACCGAACCAGTATAAAAACTGATGTGTCTTGTTTTTCTTTCAATTCATTGCATTCATATCTATCTTATCTATGTGTTGTACGAAAGATGCTAAGTTTTAATAGTCCACAATTCACCCCCACCCCTCTTGTACTTCCATGTAGCATCTGATTTCGAGCCCCGAACAAAAATCCCAGTTTTATGACTTCTCCTCTTTCTTCAAGTGATTTGTTGTTGCTATTGTTGCTCCATGTTTGGCACTTGTTGTGTAGCCAATTTGGAGAACTTTTGTAACCCTCTTATTGATCTAGTGGAGCTTTTTGGATCTTTGTGATCCCGTGGTTTTTACCTTCGATTTGCAGGGTTATAAACGTTAAAATTTGATGTTCTTTATATTCGGGTTTGCCTCTTCCTCGACATAACACTCCCTACCCACCCAAAAACTTATGAGGGACTCAAGTGCACTACTATAGAAATATGTATATTGACTGACTTCTAACTAACTCAACGACTATGTACTCCTCCGCAAGCTGTTGGTACTGTTGCTTCGAGCTTCACTATTTCTTCTCATATCAGTATTATTGAGATATATTTTCAAGTTTAAACATTTTTAATCTCTTGGTTGATACATCTAGCACTGCTCTAGCGACATTTGAATGATTTTCAGCAATAGATTCTTCATCCCCGTCCGAACCATCCTGCATTAGACTCTGACACTCTGTGATGCAATTCCCCTAGGTGATAGCTCCCCATGATGTATCATATTATTTGAGGAAAAGTTGTTGCATTTTTTATGAGCTTCTTGTTTGTTGCTTCATAGCTAACGGAGCAAAAGCAGCAGCCTAGCATCATCTGCACATGTAGAGCTAGCTGCAAACAACAACTACACTTGCATCTATTCTCATATTCATCCACCTGCACTTCTTTTATTTGCAGATATAGTACAAAGTTTGCAGACAGTCATCAATCCCATGTATGTTTCTTGATTTGCAGTAACATACCTGGACTTGAAGAGTAACAAATGATTTGCAAACAATTCAAGCCATGCCAAAAAAAGAAAAGAGAGTATACAATAACAACAATTTTGAAAGAACAATCTTGGAATACATAACTAGAGAGTGCCAATATTTAACCATAAGCACACAAAATGAAGAAAAAGGGGGGAAAATTTGTCAAAAGTCCTGTGCAGCAGACGGAGCAAGAATAGCAGCAAAATTATCGACACATGTAGAGCTAACTGCAACTACAGCTGCATCTAATTGCAAATTCATCGACCTGCACTTGTTTTTCTTTCATCCCATGTGCACCAATTGAATTTTCTGCATTACAGTTGAAGTTGCACCACCATCTACTCTTTCTTCACTATTATGTAAAGTGAATTCACATCTTGATCAAGGATACAACAACCTAAACTCCAAATGCGTCGATGGGCTGATTCTTGGTGCGTGTGAATTCCACCAGCCTGCATCACAATTAAAACTCTATGCTGGGCTGATTGTGAAAGATATATAAAAACTTGAAAAAGCTGAGATATAAGATAACTTTCATCTAGTACAGAGGTTGCTCCCTTTTGTTTCACTTACTTCTTGCTATTCTCCAAATCCACTTCCTAAAGCATTATTATCATGCCCTTGTAATCAATATCACATCATTGCGGAGAGCTAGCAATCCCATGTATGTTTCTGACTAGAGGAGTAACATATTATATGCAAACAATTCAAGCCACGCCGAAGAAGAAAAGAACAACAACCTCCTGGATTTGTAAATGATACTCTACCAGATCATGTATATAAGTTGACTAAAGCTCTATACGGACTCAAGCAAGCTCCCCGATCCTGGTATGAAAGATTAAGTTCCTTCCTTCTAAATCAAGGTTTCAAACGAGGTAATATCGATACAACTCTGTTTATTAAGCACTCAAATTCAGGTAATCTTATTACTCAAATTTATGTTGACGATATTATTTTTGGAAGTCTTAACTCTGTTCTATGTGAAGAATTTGCTCATTCTATGAAAGGAGAATTCAAAATGAGTATGATAGGAGAGCTAACTTACTTTCTTGACCTACAAATCAAACAGTCTCTCAAAGGGATCTTTATCAGTCAAACCAAGTACATCAAGGAGCGTATAAAGAAGTTTGGCATGGAGAATGCTAAGCCCATTGGGACTCCAATGAGTCCAACAACTACGCTTGATGAAGATAACAATGGAAAAAGTGTTAATGAAACTATGTATAGAGGAATGATTGGATCCTTATTATATCTCACTGCTAGTCGACCAGATATAATGTTCAGTGTGTGTAAATGTGCAAGGTTTCAGTCGGATCCAAAGGAATTCCATCTTACTGCTGTTAAATGCATTTTAAGATATCTTATTGGAACCTCTGAATTAGGATTATGGTATGCTCACTCTAACAATTTTGTCGTGAAAAGTTTCTCAGATGCAGATTTTGCAGGTGATAAGATCAACGTGAAAAGTACTAGTGGAACATGCTAACTGTTGGGAAATGCACTAGTTTCCTTGCATACCAAGAAACAAAATTGTATTGCCTTGTCAACAACTGAAGCAGAATATTTAGCTGTTGGAAGTTGTTGTACACAAGTTCTTTGGATCGTGCATCAACTTCTCGACTATGATTTATCTCTTACCTCTACTCCTATATTTTGTGATAATACTAGTGCTATATGTTTGGCAAAAGATTCTGTGCATCACTCTAGAGCAAAGCATATAGAAATCAAGATTCATTTTATCCATGATCATGTTGCTAAGGGTGATATTGTATTAAAATTCATTGGTACTGAATCTCAACTTGCTGATATTTTTATAAAACCTCTTTTAGAAGAAAGATTTTGTCTACTACGAAAAAAGATTGGCATTATGTCAAATAAAACAAATCTTTTGTATATGTTTAAAATGTTTTATTTTCCTTCTTATGTGTGTTTAATTTTACTTTGTGTTCAATTTTCCTTTGATGTAAGAGTCACTTCTTTCTGAATCCGTCCTTTCCTTTAACAATGCAACTCTTCAACCTTCCTAACGTCTAGATAAGAACCCTATTCTATCCCTCTCACTCTTCATCCTCTCCAAAGAAACCCTCACCATGGCGAAAAGAAACCTCTCATCTTCCACTGCCACTAGACGAAGCAGAAGGTTTCGGAAAATCCTCAACCCTGAAGAAACTGTAGACTTGGAATCATCCATCAACTCAGATTTTCTCAAAATTGACAATGAAAGCAGTAAATCTTCTGGGACCTTCCCATTAGCTAGAAAAGGGCATAAAAGAGGCCCATGGATCAAACCCCCAAAAAATTTGCATGCAAGAAAGGGAAAGTAGAGAGTACAGAATTTGGGCCAGAGGACAAATTAATCTTCTATGGACCAAGTGAGAAACCAAGGTTTGAATCCTATAAGTCGAAATCTATGGCTTATGGACGCACTGTAAGTCTCTCTCTTATGAAAAATCTACACTGTGATATGATTGTTGTTTTTGATTTTCAACGTCTTTCCTCTCTGTTCGATACTATTGGAAGCTCTGTGTATGGAGAGCGTGTGAGAATGTTCTATGCAAATTTGTTTGTGAATGATAAAGATGACTTGGAGTCCATGGTTTTAGGTACTCGAATATTTCTTGACTCATATCAATTTGAGAAGATGTTTTCTGCTAAGTTTAACGGATATGAGGTTTTTGTGAAAAATTCCTGGCCAAAAGACTTTGAAGTTTCCTTAGAAGAAGCAAAAGCCTTCGTGTCTAATAATCCTCCCGATATTGGTCCCAAAAATCTAAAGTTTGAACACCGAGTTTTGGCCCACATGATAGCCACCACTTTACTCCCTAGAATTGGGTCCCTCAGCACTTTGTCTACCAGAGATATCTTTGGTCTTTACTGTCCTATAAACAACAAAAGAATCAACTGGTTTGTATGGATTCATCAATATATGCTTGAGAGTATTAGGGATATATCCTCTTCTGCTGCTTGTCTACCCTATGGCCTACTTATCTCACATATTCTTGGAGTTATGAAGGTTGACTTGGAACTTTTCACACCCCAAGCATATTACCAGTACTTATGATAAGACATCCTTCTCTATGATGGGTTACACTTTAAGTGATGATGGATGGGTCAAGCGTGCCAAAGTTTAAAGTGTCCCAGCGCAGGTTGAAGGTCCCACTGAACCACCAGAGTCTCAGTCAACTACCTCTCAAAATCTTCAGCAGATTCAGCAATATCTAGATGGTGTAAAACTCATGCTCGTTGAGATGAAAGAGCAGGTAGACAAAATCAGGGAAGTCACCAAGGAAACAGGTACAGATGTGGCAAAGCTTAGGATTTGGTGTTCTTTATCTTCTTTATTTTCGGGTTTGCCTCTTCCTCGACATAACACTCCCTACCCACCCAAAAACTTATGAGGGACTCAAGTTCCCTACTATAGAAATATGTATATTGACTGACTTCTAACTAACTCAACGACTATGTACTCCTCCGCAAGCTGTTGGTAATGTTGCTTCGAGCTTCACTATTTCTTCTCATATCAGTATTATTGAGATATATGTTCAAGTTTAAACATTTTTAATCTCTGTCTATTCAACTCCTAAACAAATGAGTTAGGCAAATGCCTGGCTGATACATCTAGCACTGCTCTAGCGACATTTGGATGATTTTGAGCAATAGATTCTTCATCCCCGTCCGAACCATCCTGCATTAGACTCTGACACTCTGTGATGCAATTCCCCTAGGTGATAGCTCCCCATGATGTATCATATTATTTGAGGAAAAGTTGTTGCATTTTTTATGAGCTTCTTGTTTGTTGTTTCATAGCTAACGGAGCAAAAGCAGCAGCCTGGCATCATCTGGACGTGTAGAGCTAGCTGCAAACAGTAACTACAGTTGCATCTATTCGCAAATTCATCCACCTACACTTTTTTTTTTTTTTGCAGATATAGTACAAAGTTTGCAGACAGTCATCAATCCCATGTATGTTTTGCTATTATGGCCAATATTTTGATTAATGGAGTCCATCTCACATAAGCATAAGCATCTTTGTAAAATCCAGACTTTGTTGGCAATATTCTTTGGGACCCAAAAATATTACATTGTGTGTTGGACATTATTTGCACAAGTTGTATCTCTTCTTTTATACCTAAGAGGCCAAGACTTTTTTGCCTATAAAAAGGAAGGCAATTTGTTCATTTTAAACACACCAACAAGACTTGAGTCTTCATTTCTTGTTTCTTCCTTTCTTCCTTTATTAAGAGTGTTTTGTATGAGAGTTAAGTGTTGGGAAGCACTTGTGTAAACCCTTTCTTTGGAGTGATCTTGTGAGGTTATTCTCTTAGGGTATTTGGGATTAATTAGAGTGTTTACTCTAATTTTGTACTCTCTTTTGTACTCTTATTGTTATAGTAAATTGCTCATCTCCGCTTGTGGACGTAGGTTACTTTGACCGAACCACCAAGAATCAGCCCATCGATGCATTTGGTGTTGAGGCTGCTATATCTTTGATCAAAATGTTTCAATAGGTACTGCTGTACAATATTTGGCCTCATGTGCAACAGTAAGTGTTATTAAAAATCCTCCAGTGCCTATTAATACATCAATGCAGGATATCCCATCCCAAACTTCAGACAAATTGGTGCAACAAAAATGTACTAATCCTAATGTGAGTGGGAAAGATGCAGTATTTCAGTCAAATTTGAGTAGTACCGCTACTGGTAGTTGTGATAATATAAGGGAAGCTGAAATATTTAGTCCAAATGTGCAAGAGCCACTAAGCTATCACCTCCTTCACTGATACATTGTGCTTTGAATACCTTGTGCAGACTGAACATGGCTATCACTGATGAGCACGCTGCTTCTGTTCCTCTGTCAAGAATTTCCAAGGCCTCCATTGTTGATTTTGATGCCAAAGTTGACGACACTAGCTATTGAAAATAATTACAAGGGCATGAGAATAATGCTTTAGGAAGTGGCATTATAATATCAACTTTCCTAAAAGTTAGTCTTGGGAATGTGCAAAGCACTGATGCATATGCTTAGTGTTCTGAGAAATACTATCATAAACTGATGCATGTTGGAGTCTTGATGTTGAATACTTATAAACAATGTGAACTCAGTTTACATAACAGTGAAGAGAGAGTAGATGCTGGTGCAACATCACCTGTAATGCAGAAAATTCAAATTCTCCGGTCTTTATTTGCAGTTGCAGTTAGCTCTACATGTGTAGATAATTTTGCTGCTATTCTTGCTCCGTCTGCTGCACAGGACTTTTGACAAATTTTCCCCCCTTTTTCTTCATTTTGTGTGCTTATGGTTAAATATTGGCACTCTCTAGTTATGTATTCCAAGATTATTCTTTCAAAATTGTTGTTATTGTATACTCTCTTTTCTTTTTTTGGCATGGCTTGAATTGTTTGCAAATCATCTGTTACTCTTCAAGTCCAGATATCTTACTGCAAATCAAGAAACATGTTAGGATCGGGAACCCGGGTAGTGCGGAATATAGCCAAACAACAGTATAATGGCAATAACAAAGACAATGGAAGTTGATAACAACGACAATTAAAGTAGATAAAGAAGACACAAACTTGGTTCTTTGCTAATTGAATAGCACTTTGACTATCACAAAAAATTGTAATATTTTTTTGTTCAATACCAAGCTCCTTTAGCAACCCCTGAAGCCAAGTTGTCTCCTTCACAGCCTCTGTAATAGCCATGTACTCTGCCTCTGTTGTAGACAAAGCAACTGTTGACTGCAAAGTAAACTTCCAACTAACTGGTGCCTTTGCAAAAGTAAACACATAACCAGTAGTTGACCTTCGTTTGTCCAGATCACCCGCAAAATCTGAGTCACAATATCCAACTACAGACCGATTGTCTTCCTGCTCAAAAACTAACCTAACATCTATAGTACTATGAATATACCGTAGAATCCATTTCACAGCTTGCCAATGCTCCTTTCCTGGATTATGCATATATCTGCTAATAACTCCAACGACTTGTGAAATGTTAGGTCTCGTACAAACCATTGCATACATCAAGCTACCAACAACATTTGCGTACGGTACCCATGACATATACTCCTGTTCAGTTTCATCCTTTGGCGACATAGTAGTACTTAGCTTAAAATGGGGAGCAAGTGGCGTACTAATTGGCTTAGTCTTCTTATCTATGCCAAAACGCTGTAGTACTCTCTTCAAATATTCTTTCTGAGATAAACAGAGTTTCTTTGAACGTCCATCTCTTATTATCTCCATGCCAAGAATTTTCTTTGCCTCACCCAGATCTTTCATCTCGAACTCCTTCTTCAGTTGAATCTTCAACTTATCAATTTCTTCTGAATTCTTGGAAGTTATCAACATATCATCAACATATATGAGAAGATATACAAAGGAACCATCATTAAATTTGCGCAAATACACACAATGATCGTATTTGCTTCTCTTGTACCCTTGCCGCAACATAAACTTGTCAAATCGCTTGTACCATTGTCTAGAAGATTATTTCAATCCGTACAATGATTTTTCAAGTTTGCATACCATATTTTCTTTTCCAGCAACTTTGAATCCTTCTGGCTGAGTCATGTAGATTTTCTCCTCCAAGTTTCCATGTAAAAAAGCAGTTTTTACATCCATCTGAACTAGTTCCAAATACAACTATGCTACCAAAGCCAACATAATTCTAATGGAGGAATGTTTTACAACTGGAGAAAATACTTCATTGTAATCAATTCCCTCCTTCTGAGCATATCCTTTGGCTACCAATCTTGCTTTGTAGCGAACATCTTATTGGTTAGGAAATCCTTCTTTCTTTGCAAATACCCATTTGCACCCAATTGTTTTCTTTTCCTTCGGGAGATTGACCAATTTCCATGTATGATTCTGATGAAGGGACTGCATTTCTTCATTCATGGCAATCCTCCACTTATCTTCTTCTGAACTTTGAATTGCGTCTTTATAAGTGGTAGGAACACCATCAGCTACAATTGAGGTTGCACAAGCAACCGTCTCTATGAGACGAACAAGTTTCGTTATTGTCCTTTTTGGCCTGCTGGTTGCTATTGATTCAAGTTGTTGTCGAGGTTCCTGAGTTGGAATCTCCCTTTCTACTGGCTCTTCTTCCAGAGGGTAATCTTCATGAGTTTCCTCCTCTGCTTCTTATGTAGGAAAAATAAATTTTCCCTCAAACTCCACCTGCTTCGATGCACCACCAGTTTGTTTGACATCTTCAACTGTCACCTTATCTGTTATGGTAGATTCATCAAAGGTAATATCTCTGCTGAATATAATATTCCTTGTCTCTGGACACCATAAGCGGTATCCTTTGACTCCAGAAGTAATCCACATAAATATAGCCTTCTTTGCTCTCGGATCCAATTTTGACTCTTTCACATGATAATATGCAATTAAGCCAAACACGTGCAAAGAGTCACAATCTACATCAGGTTTTCCATACCATTTTTCAAATGGTGTCTTGACATCAATAGCAGCAGATGGTAGACGATTAATGAGGTGGCATGCATATATAATTGCCTCAGCCCAAAATTATTTGCCCAAGCCAGCATTGGACAACATACACCGTACCTTCTTCAGTAAAGTTCGATTCATAGGTTCTGCCACTCCATTCTGTTGTGGTGTATGTCTGACAGTGAAGTGTCGGACGATACCATCATTTTCACAGACCTTATTGAAATGATCATTTTTGTATTCACCTCCATTGTCTGTTCGAATACACTTGATCCTCCTTCCTGTTTGATTCTCCACCATCGTTTTCCATTTGAGAAAAAGTCCCAACACTTCATATTTCCTCTTCATTGTATACACCCACACTCTTCGGGAAAAATCATCAACAAAGGTTACAAAATAGTGCTTCCCACCTAATGAAGGTATTTTGGAAGCACCCCAAACATCAGAGTGTACATAATCCAAAATGCCTTTAGTATTATGGATCGCTGTACCAAATTTAACCTTTGTCTGTTTCCCTTTGACACAATGCTCGCAAAGTTGCAAGTCTTTACGCCTTTTAACAATCCTTGATTAGATAGAGCTTTCAAGGATTTCCCTCCGGCATGTCCCAAGCGCATGTGCCATAACCTGGTTGCTTCTACCTCTTTGTCATCACTGGATGTCACTGTTGCTGTCCCAATAACTGTGCTACCACGATAGCAGTACATGTTATTGTTCTTCCGATTGGCCTTCATTACCACTAGTGCACCAGAGCATATTCTCATCACTCTATTTTCTGCAATGATTTTGAACCCTTTTGATTCTAGGGCTCCCACAGAGATGAGATTCTTTCTTCAAACCCGGTACATATCGAACATCTGTTAATATTCTGATCATTCCATCATGGCTCCTTAATCTTATTGAACCAATGCCATATGAGGTAAGAGGGCTGTTATCCGCTGTGTGGATGACTCCATATTCTCCTTCTTGAAAATTCATGAACCAGTCCTTGTTGGGACACATATGATAGCTACAAGCCGAGTCTATCAACCATATGTCTGATGATGTTGATAACTCTGTTGTAACTAATGAGAAGTCTGAATCATCACAATCAGCTACATTTGAATCCATAATGGCCTTTCCATTGTTATGTCTGGCCTTATTCTTCAACTTCGGACAGTCTCTCTTCTAGTGCCCCTTTTCTCGACAAAAGGCACATTCATCTTTACTGGGTCTAGATCTCGACTTGGATCTTCCCTTCTTAGTCCTCGTTTGATTTTGAGGACGACCCCTCACAATTAGTGTTTTTCCTTCTCCGCCCTTGTGTTTTTCTCCCTTTCTTTGTTCATAGCTGTACAAAGCCGAACAAACTTCTCTAAGAGAAATTTCGTCATTTCCATGGAGTAGAGTAGTTTCAAGGTGCTCGTACTCATTAGGAAGTGACCCCAACAACATCAAGGCCAAGTCACCATCATCAAAAGTTGCATCCATATTTTGCAAATATGTGACCAACTTATTGAAACTGGTGATATGTTCATTCATTGTGGTACCAGGAACATAGGTGAAGCGAAACAGTCTCTTCTTTATGTACAATTTAATTTGACTGTTTTTCTTCAAAAATTTATCCTCCAGTGCTTTCCATAATTTACTTGCAGAAGTGTCCTTTGTGTATGGATATTTCTGCTCTCTAGCAAGGTAAGATCGAATGGTACCGCAAGCAACACGATTGATAATTTTCCAATCTTCTTCTCCAATAACATCTGGCTTCCTTTCTTCAATGGCAAGATCTAGCCCTTGTTGAAAAAGAACATCTAGAACCTCGCCTTGCCACATCCCAAAATGTCCTGACCCGTCAAAAATTTCTACCGCAAATTTCGCATTTGACACAATTCTTGTCATAAGCGAAGATGCCAACGATGACGTATTATTGACACTTGATGTAGATTCTTCTTGTTTACTGTCTCCCATTTTGACACAAATATTATTTAGTAGCTGATGACACAAATCAAGATTATTTCCTTTCTGGTGTGGAAGATCAGACTAAGCTGCAACCACAGAGCATACTCAGACAGAACCTTGACTCAGTTACCAAGATAGATCTTTTCTGATGTGGAAGATCAGACTATGCTGCAACCACAAAGCATACTTAGACAGTACCTTGGCTCTGATACCAATTGTTGCGGAAGCCAAATGTATATAGTGTGAATGAGTCACAACTACTATACGAAAAATTATGACAACCACTAAATAATAAACAAGACAATAAGACAACAATAAAAGAACACCAGAATTTATGAGGTTCAGCCAATTTTGCCTACTTTCTCGGATACAATCAATATTTTATTCCACTCCAAAATTCAAGTGAAATAATACTAAAGAGAGAAGATACAAATGCCTTAAGAAGATAAAAGGCAAATGAGAGGTGTTCTTAAATCCTAAACATTAGGCCTCCTTTTATAGGGTGAAATTCTCATTCAAAATTGTCATCCACCGATGTGGGACTTTTGACAATTTCAACAAAGGAGGACGGAAATAGCAGGGAGAATGCATTAGATGTCCGAGGGTTTATCTTTAGCCTCTAAAGCTGGATGTATTCCTTACATGCATTCTGCAAAAGAAGATTACACTGGTCAAACTCTGCCATATATGATGAAATGAAGGAGGTAATAAGTTCGTCTGCTGAGCAATCCCATGATTCCTTGAGAAAAAAATCAAGCTCTTGAAAATTAGGAAACCTTTTGAAAATATCCTCGGTGTCTTTCGAATAAGAAAGCTTGAGTCCTAATATTCTCAAGTTCTCTAACTTTGAGTCCTCTGCTACCAGTATAGGTTGATTGGTATCCAAATCAAAGAAAGAACAGTCATCTATGTCCAGCACTCGCAACTTTACAAGATCCAAAATTGTCGGTAGAAGTATCAAGGGCGGTCCGTCGTTTTCCACCAACAGAGTTTCTAGATTCCAGAGATTAGAAAAAGACGAAGGCAGAGATTTAACTTGTGTCTTAATCTGTAGGAACCTCAAGTGAACCAACGTGCATATCTCATTCAGCAAAGAATCATTTACCTTGATAAAAGAGCCGTATAATTCCAACACTTTAAGAAGCCTCAAGTGTCTTAGGTGACATATATCATAAAGACGGTTGTCCAGCTTGTGTCCATTTATCTTCAAAGAATAGAGGTGTTTAGCAGAGTGCCTTTTCTTTTTTGAATCGAACAGGACAAAATTGTTGTGCCCAAAGTGCTCCTTATCATAATCAATGGTTATTTGACGTGGCATTAAATCAGAAGAAGATGATGATGGAGCGCTTGAACTTATCAAGTCAAACAACTTTTCCTCTCTTGCTTTTATCAAACAAAAGTCATGCACAAGATCATGAATTTGGCAAGTCCGATCGTTACCTATTTCATTGAAAGAAATTACCAAGCTACTGGAAATTAAATTATCCAAATAAACCTCCATCACTTCTTCCAAACTCTTCATCTATGAAATCTAGAACATTGACAATGTCCTTGCGAAGAGCAGAAAATGACACCTGCCAAAAGACCAAACATTATTTGTTTCTTATTTGTCCACACATATGCGTAGAATAAGTTTCATTTATTTTTTTAATCAATCCATTAATTTAATTATATAAATTTATTCAACTACCTGCATGTGAATAATTAAAATTCACTAATAATCTAAGAAGATCGCTAGAACATTTGTATAACATTATTGTAGTCAACGTTAGTTTTAATACGTATGAATATATATTGAATGGCATACCTCAAAGTTGTTTGATAATTCCCCTTTCTCTCTTTCTTCTTTAATTTCTTTTCCTCTTTCCATGATTGTAGTTCTCAGGATCTGATGCATAAAATGAAAATAAAACATTATTAGGAGAAATAAGGAAACACTTTTGCAGATATAGCCACACATAAGGTGTTTTTTGAAGAATATTTTTCCCATTTGAGTACCAAAATTAAACACACCTTTTAAAGTTATTAGATACTAATTGGCCAACCTTTTTATTTGATGTTGAAGACTGAAAATTCTGAGGTATATGGCTTAAGAATGAGGCAACAGAGAGTATGAAATATATACATTTATTGAAATATACTAAATAAATTAACTCTAACAGATGTATTACTACCAATAAATAAGAACAATCAAAAATCTTTACACAATTATGAACACACAGTTCCTTCAAGATCTATAATCAAGAAATTTCACAGTTTAAAGTCATACCTGAGTTGTAGAACATAGTTCCATTATTTTGTAGAAGGCCGCTTTAAGGATTCCTCCACAGTAGTTGAAGAGAGTTTCTCTTTTCTCTCTTTCCATGATTGTAATTCACTGGTCAGTCCCGACGTAATTTCAAATTCTCAACATCTGATGTATAAAATGTACATAAAACATTATCAGGATACAAAGAAACTGAAGAAATAAATCATTGCAGAAAACATTTTTGCGGATATAGCCATACATAAAAATTTGTTTAGCTAATAGAGAATAAGATCTGAGAAATGGCTTTAGAATGAGGCAACAGAGAGTATGGAATGGTTGCTAGTTTCTTTCTGTTTTTGTGTATGTATGAATTCGATCTCCCATTTTCAACAAACCAACTACTTGAGATAAGGGCACCAGATCATTGATGTTAGGTAGGAAATGACAGAAATATGGTTGGATTACACAAACTAACATTCCACAAATAAGAAATAAATCGATTAGTAACTACATTCTCTAATTCTAGATTATACAAACAAGGTTCAAGAGATTCAACTTTATTCTCTACAAATTAAAGTGTTAGTTAAATAAGAAGATTTAAATGGGTGTTTTTTCAATAATATGGGTAAGAATTAAAAGAAGACAAAAACAAAAAAAGAATAAATAATTTTAGAGGACCAAGAGAGGTGAAATTTTTCAGAGAAAATCCATATGGAGATCTAAAATGGAAAGGTGAAAAAATGAGAAAGAAAGATGTAAAAATGAACAAAAAAGTGACTAAATGAAGCAAATGAGGAGAAAATAAAAAATAAAAAGTATTAAAAAAGTGTAAGGCTAATTAGCCATTACACATTATCAAGTGGGCTATTTTGATAGTTTTTTTTCGGTCCTCATGCGCTCTTTGGCGAGTTAATACACACATTATGCCAGGTAAGCAACATGAGGAGGGGGTTAGTATGAAGTGGGAAATAGTTCAGGAAATTTTAGGGACACCCTCTAGTTTAAGTAGATAACTCACAACAAGTTGATAGTTAAAAGGGGTTTTAGGGTATTAACTCATTTAAATATACTTCCGAGTAGTTTCCTTAGGTTTGTTAAAAGTGAGTACTGTTGATATATCTAACAAACTCGGGTCGTAAAATTTATCGGGAAGTATAAATAATTTAAAAAGATCTAAAGAGAACTCATAGCTGGAGGTGCAATTTTTACAGTTTCACTTATTTTGGTCTATTTCTTGTGGCCAGTGTTGTGTTCTGTGGTGTATTTTCAACTATTTTGCCCTACTTCTGATGCGGTGTATATTTTGGTGTTGCAATTTCTGAAATTTGTCAGAGACCAAACACGCTCAATTTTGGCATACCTAAAGTAGCGAAAATATTATGGAATATAAACTTATAACAAGTTCACAACTCTTCATCTCATGAGTTAGTCATTGTGATCAAAGCCAGACAAGTTTGTGATGAAGTGATCTCAAAACTAGTCTCACCTCATTTTGACTTAGTGCAACAATTGAGAGGCACATGCTGAGCTACTAGATATGTACAAATTTTAAATGTAGAATTCAGTCATTATAACACTTGAAGTTATCGTTCTAAAATTTTAAAACTTATAAGGTTCAAAATCCTGGCTCCGTCTCTATTGAGCAACATTAAGGGCACTTCCTATTTGAGTGTAACGTTTAGTGAGAAAGAGCGTTGACCTCATATTAAAGAGGAAAAAGAAATTGGTGGGGCTGAGAATGTTGAAAATAATTATCAGTATTAGGGATTTACATGGACCGGGTTGGTTCGGTTTTTATTAAAATCAAACCAAACCAACTATTTCGATTTGGATTTGTTCGATTTTGTCGGGTTTTGTCGGGTTTTTTTTATTACATAAATAATATATCAATCTTACTTTGTTAAATTTTTTATAAGTAAATATATGTTTAATAAAAATTAAATAAATTGACAAATATATGATCTATTAAAATATTCTTATGTGACAATTTTCTTAGTAACACGCTATAGTTATTTTTTAAGTTGTGTGACAATAACTTTTTATTGATGTACTGTCACGACCCCAAAATCCAACTAGTCGTGATGACATCTAACCCAACCCGCTAGGTAAGCCAATTAACAGAAAACCAATCCATATGAGATTCATTAAGAGAAGAAAAGATAATACCACTGTTTTTATACACAAAATATTTCAAGGACTGGTAATACAAATCATGAGCTTATAAGATTTAGAGTTTACAAAGGTAGTACGAAATAAATACATCATCTGTCCGAATATACATAAACAAATTTTCATAAGTCTAAAGCTACCATGAACAAGAGGCAGTAGTAACTGTAACGCAGGTACGTCTTCAATGCTAGCTTCCGTCATACACAACAACATCATCATCCAAAATCTGCAGGCAAGGTGCAGAAGGGTAGTATGAGTACAATCGACCACATGTACTCAATAAATATTAAATTTAACCTTAGGTTGAAAGTAGTTACGAGCTGGGGCAAAGGTCGGAGTCCAACACCAATACATAACAATAGATCATAATATCATAATAAAATTGTTGAACGAAACAAAATCAGAGATAACAATGCTCAACTCGTTCTCAGTTCCGGAAAATAGGCATGCCTTTCAAGTATATCAGTGAAAACCCCAAATTTTTTGCCAAGATCACCAAAAATATGAGTAAGTTTGTAAAAATCATGATTTTCCCAAAAGCTTTCAACAGGTAAATATTTTCAATTTCTTTTTAAATAGCATGAAAAAAGTACATCTCTATGCCTGTATGTCAAGTGTGCATGTCAAATGTGATGCCACTCACGAACAATTACCATATGCATACTCTCAGAGTATCAACCCACTCAGTCCTCCTAGTCACACAGTCCTCCCAAGCCCTCAGTCCTCACAGTCACTCAATCCTCACAGTCACTCAATCCCCTCAATCGCTCGGCACTCGCACTCAATAGGTATCTACACCCACCGTGGATGTTTAGACTCCAGAGGGGCAATTCCAGCCCAAGAGCTATAATAAGCCAATCATGGCATGAATCAATAATAACTGCCGCGGCGTGCAGTCCGATCCCATCAATATCCTCAATATCAGGCCCTCGGCTTCACCCAGTCATCAATCTCTTCAGTCTCTCGGGCTCACAATGTCATGAAAAATCAGCCCCCCCAAAAAATGATGTGATGTATCAATAAATGGTAACAGAGACTGAGATATGATATGCAGATGAATGCGTATGACTGAGCATGTAATTTTAATATAAACAGATAACTCGACAGATGAAATAACCTCAGTGGGTCCTAACATGATGAGCATATAGCCTAGACATGATTTCTAACATGGAACACAGCTTAGTTACTCTAGCACGTAGAGATTTCATGGATTCAAATAAGATTAGGTGACCACACAGCACCACAAAAATAACCGAGTCACAATTCACACGGTGCACGCCCACACACCCGTCACCTAGCATGTGCACCACCTCAACACCAAACACATATCACATATATTTAGGGGTTCATACCCTCAACACCAAGTTTAGAAGTGTTACTTACCTCGAACAAGCGAAATTCAATACCGAGCAAACTGAACGATACTTCAAAAATGCCATCCCGTGCGTACCGACCTCCGAACGGCTTGAAACTAGCCAAAAGCAACCCAAGAACATCAAGCCTAAGGAAGTAATTCCAAATGATAAAGGTCGAATCCTTAATCAAAAGTCCAAAATCGACCAAAAAGTCAAACCCAAGCCCGCGCCTCGAAACCCGACAAAACTTAAAAAATCTAACAACCCATTATATTACGAGTCCAACCAGACTAGTTTTATTCAAATCCAACTCCGAATCGGTGTTCAAAACTCAAATATTCGCTTTATAATATTTTAGAAACCCCCCCTCAAATTTCTCTTTAAAATTCATTATTGCCAAAAATGAAGATAGATTCATAAAATAAAAATCAAAACCAAGTATAGAATACTTACCCCAATCCATATGGTGAAAATCATTTCAAAAATCGCCTCAATCCGAGCCCCCAATCTCAAAATATGATAAAAGAATCAAAACCTCGAAATATATAGAATCTGCCCAACAATTTCGCATCTGTGTCCCACTTAGCCGCTTCTGCGGCATTGCTTTTGAGACCATAAACCCGCTTCTGCCAAAAACCCGCTGGAATTCACCCATCGCACCTGCGGAACAATACTCGCTTATGCGCACCCGCAAGTGCGACAACATCTCCCGCTCCTGCGACGCCCTTCGCTTCTGCGACACATATCCCGCATCTGCGATAACATGGGTGCGGAACAAATTTCGCTTCTGCGACCTTCACGCCCAACTGCCCCTTTCGCTTCTGCAAAGGAAAACCCCGTTTCCGCGAACACGTATTTGCGGTCCCTCATACACAGGTGCGAAAACACCAGAAACCAAAAATTCCAGCAACTTCAACAAGGCTCCGAACGATTCGAACCCCGTCCGAAACCCATCCGAGCTACTCGGGACCTCGTCAAAACATACCAATAAGTCTCGCAACATAATACGGACCTACTCGAGGCCTCAAATCACACATAACAACAACGAAACAGCAATTCGTACCTCAATTCGAACTTAAATGAACTTGGAACTTTCAACTTCCAAACTTGCGCCGAAACATATCAGATCAACTCAGAATGAACTCAAATTTTGCACATAAGTCCCAAATGACATAACGAAGCTATTCCAATTCCTGGAACCAAAATTCGATATCATCAAAGTCAACTCCCGGTTAAACTTATGAACTTTCCAAACTTTCAAATTTCCAACTTGCGCAAATTAGTGCCGAATCCTTCTAGAAATATAACAACGCAAATTCGGGCATACTTCCGAGTCCAAAATCACCATCCGGACCTAACAGAACCATCAAAACTCAGTTCCGGGGTCAAATTCATAAAAGTCAAACTTGGTCAACTCTTCCAACCTAAGGTTTCAACAATGAAATTCATTATTCCAAATCAATTCTGAATAGCCTGAAAACTAGAACCGACGATTCACACAAGTCATAATACATCTAGGGATGGCAAGCGGTGCGGGTGCAGGGCGAGTTCTATCTCAACCCGCAAAATCTCAACCCGCCCCGCCCCACATAGCTCTTTTAACCCTCATCCACCCACCCCGCTCCAAACCCGTGTCTACCCGCACCGCCCCACACCGCAAATTTTTTCTTCTTTTCAATTTGTCTTATTTGTATTTTTGCTTATCAATTATAAGCATACATAACTTAAACGGACGATGATGCTTACTTCACAAGAGAATATGACAATAAGAACCATTTTACATTGAAATGCTTTCTTTATTCTAGTAACTGGTTGGTACGATTGAGAATTTTCTCGAATTTGTTTTTCCTCAAGAATGACTTACCTTTTGAAAATATAATAACAATATTTTTAAAAAACAATATTGATAATATTATTTACAAAGAGAATGGTATTATCATGAAATTTTTGAGTATTAAAGATTGATAATACAATACAAGTATTAGTTGAAGGAGTAATTTAACATTAAGATAGTTGTCAACAAAAGTAAGCAAAATTATCTTTTTGGTGAAAATAATTTACCTTTAAAAAGAGTTAACTAGCGAAACTAAAAAAATAACTTACTTTTTGAAAAATATGTTGATCATATCAAACACTGAACGATGTTGGCCTTCAAAGTGAAATTTGTTTTTCTTTCTAGTACTAAGACCTATACATATGTCATGATTTCATGTACTAAGACCTATACATATGTCTTGATTTAAATCGCTCTAAAAATAATTTTGTGTCATGATATATATGGATCTATGTGAAAATCCAACAACAGCGTTTTTACATGTGCTGCTTCTTAAAACATAATTTGAAGAAGTATAATTTTATACAGAAAATTAAAGGAATATAAAATAGTAACAAATGAAGCATGTAGGAAGGCAAAAAAGCAAATTACAAAACCTGTGCAGGAGGGAGATAATAACAACAAATTACAAAAGCTATTTACTAAAAGGGCAACTTGTCAGAAAAAATTAAAGCGTTTTATTCATATTAGTAAAGATCCTATTAATTCATCCATCACAAATGAAGGAAAAGTGAGAATAAATTCCATAACAACAACTACAAGAACTTGAAAAGATGTAATTCCTTAAAAATTTTACACTCACATCCGTACCCGCAAAAAATTAAATTCTTTTATTTTAACCTGCCCCGCTCCGCCCCGCACCCGCATATGTACAAACCCGCCTCGCCCCCGCATATGTCTAAATCCGCACCGCACCGCACCCGCACCACCCCATTGCCATCCCTAAATACATCATACAGAGATACTCGTGCCCTCAAACTACCGAGCGAAGTGCAAATGTTCAAAATGATCAGTCGGGTCGTTATATCCTCCCCACTTAAACATACGTTCATCCTTGAACATGCCAAGACTTGTTCCAAAGCCATCAAATCGCTGTGTAACCTTAATATGCACATACCCGGGGGTGATCCTACGTCACCCTATACCACGTAGGCCCGATAACACAACATAACTGAAGATCATTACTTCAACCTTAGTCCGTAAACCACATAATCCTATTTTCAACATCTGAAATTTACTACAAGACCCGAACTTCGTATCTACACACTGTATAAGTCTGAACAAGCTGTATCAAGCCATAACCATAAACCAAGATGTAATCAAATTACATACCACACGACTCGCATACTCGTAGCAAAATTTCCGATCACAGTAGCTGCTACAAATAACCCAATACCAGTAATAAACCTCATATCGAACAAAAACCCCAGTTTTATGACTTCTCCTCTTTCTTCAAGTGATTTGTTGTTGCTATTGTTGCTCCATGTTTGGCACTTGTTGTGTAGCCAATTTGGAGAACTTTTGTAACCCTCTTATTGATCTAGTGGAGCTTTTTGGATCTTTGTGATCCCGTGGTTTTTACCTTCGATTTGCAGGGTTATAAACGTTAAAATTTGATGTTCTTTATATTCGGTTTGCCTCTTCCTCGACATAACACTCCCTACCCACCCAAAAACTTATGAGGGACTCAAGTGCACTACTATAGAAATATGTATATTGACTGACTTCTAACTAACTCAACGACTATGTACTCCTCCGCAAGCTGTTGGTACTGTTGCTTCGAGCTTCACTATTTCTTCTCATATCAGTATTATTGAGATATATTTTCAAGTTTAAACATTTTTAATCTCTTGGTTGATACATCTAGCACTGCTCTAGCGACATTTGAATGATTTTCAGCAATAGATTCTTCATCCCCGTCCGAACCATCCTGCATTAGACTCTGACACTCTGTGATGCAATTCCCCTAGGTGATAGCTCCCCATGATGTATCATATTATTTGAGGAAAAGTTGTTGCATTTTTTATGAGCTTCTTGTTTGTTGCTTCATAGCTAACGGAGCAAAAGCAGCAGCCTAGCATCATTTGCAGATATAGTACAAAGTTTGCAGACAGTCATCAATCCCATGTATGTTTCTTGATTTGCAGTAACATACCTGGACTTGAAGAGTAACAAATGATTTGCAAACAATTCAAGCCATGCCAAAAAAAGAAAAGAGAGTATACAATAACAACAATTTTGAAAGAACAATCTTGGAATACATAACTAGAGAGTGCCAATATTTAACCATAAGCACACAAAATGAAGAAAAAGGGGGGAAAATTTGTCAAAAGTCCTGTGCAGCAGACGGAGCAAGAATAGCAGCAAAATTATCGACACATGTAGAGCTAACTGCAACTACAGCTGCATCTAATTGCAAATTCATCGACCTGCACTTGTTTTTCTTTCATCCCATGTGCACCAAGGCGCATGACCATAGCCACTGAGGAATCCAATAACACAATATCATAGTCCGTAAAGAACGTAACCAAATGCGCAATCAATCATTCAACACCTTAACATCCATCTCACTCAAATTTCGTTATAAGGCCGAAACAGAACTGTACCATGTGCGCATATAGCTAACAAATCACAACCCCTCATAGAATAGAGGAGTAACACATAGATCATATCAGAACACGAATACGCTCAACTCTAACCGAATGACACATCCCTCAACGGTAGCAGTATGGAGTCAACCAATCCGACCCGATGTAGAATACACATCCTCCTTGGGTCTACCAATGTGCCTCCAAATCAACTATGGTCATCCACAATTAGATAAATAACCCTCCGAAAGTCCACAATGACCTAACCATAACACATACTATCCTCTGGCTAGCTTTGGCCATATTTTCACAGTCCACAACCACGAAACAATCTGCTTCTGAGAACTCCAGTCTCCAAATCCATAGAACACACGAATCACCATATCTAATCCCAACTCCACCGCCCGAATGTCTAACATATTTCTCATACACGATCACCCCGCGAGGAATACTTCGATAAATCTTTCGCGCCACATAGCAAAAATCTGAATATTAGCATTCGATCAACCATCGGAGTACCACAATACCAATGAAGCATATGTAAGTCAAAACACAATGCGCCTCCTGAAATATGCACCCTTATCAGGCAATACTAAGAAGTAATAACATTCATCTAGACATCTAAAAACGTCCATGTTGTCTAAGAATTCATGATCTACCCTTCAAAACAGAACCGTGAATTTGCTCATACAAATCTCAACCTCACACAACACACCACATCTATCGTACCATCATAGGAAAAGTACTAGAATCTCATTATCAATTCTGAGTCGCTAGCAGAATATATACCTGGTCAGTCAGAAACCTTCCATTTGATCTCCTCCAAGAGAAAATCCTAATACGCAACATGTTGCTCATACCAGTAGGAAATACCCACCTCGAACCGTTGTAGAAATTATCGAGAATAATTTGGAACCCATTTGCACATAATCAAGCCATCAGAACTGAATATCCCTAACTCAACCAAGCCACGAAGGTTTCTAAACCCCAGATTATTGCCACAAAATACATGTACTGTCATGACCCAAACCGATGGGCCACGACGGGAACCCGGTACCTTACTCAACCGAGTACCAATGTAATGTATCTTTATTATTATATCATCATAGGTAAGTGGGCCAGAATGAGCGTCATGATATAAATAGAGTAAACATGAGGGAATACCCGACATAGAATGACCCAACTTGATATAGAAACTCATACCTGTGACATACGGGCCTATAAATCCAATATGATCCATTATATACTTAAAACATAGGCCGACAAGGCCATACAAGTATCCGTATACATGACATCTGTCTACAAGCCTCTAAGAGTACATAAATATCATAAAAGTCGGGACAGAGCCCCGCCATACCAATCAACACATATCCTAATCATACTGACCAATAGCAACTCCGGAGCAAATGGAGCGCACCAACACCTTCCGCTGAGCTGATAGCCAACTTGGAGGATTCTCATCCTGTCTAACAGGACCTGCAGGCATGAAACACAGTGTCCCCCGGGAAAGTGACGTCAGTACAAATAATGTACCGAGTATGTAAGGAATGAAAATCAGTAAATAATAGACATGAGAGAAACAGGGAGCAAAAGACTCAACACGTATGTCTGAATAGCTTTGTAAATAATTTCATATTTATAATGCCATGTATATGCGTATAAATGTCATACCATGCATAGGTATATGCGTTCATATCATCATCAAGCCCCTGAGGGCATCCCATCATATCATCTCGGCCACCGTAGGCAAATCATCAACGTATACCAGCTGATCAAGTGGTGGTGCATATATAACGCCATAACCTTTTCCCATTTCCCATATACATATAATATACGCGTATATAACGCCATATGGTCATGAGACAATATACATGTATAAATGCATAAAAATTATGTTCATAAGATTTCTTGGATTGTCATAAAATCAATATGCCTTTCAGATAAACTTTATCAAATACGTATTTTTCTGAGACCCATGAACAGAATATATAATAATAATTCACACGGGGAATCAATAACATAGACAACCCTAATACTTTTATGAATAGAGTCATTTATGGAAGTTAAGCATTTGCTCCATTCGTTCGTGTCGTATAGATCATGCCAAAAAAAAAGAAGGGATAGCCTTAACATACCCGAACCGATTCTCTTGATAATTCCTCTAACACATGTCTTTTTCCAAAACATGTAATGGCGGATCAAAGTAGGAAAAAGTCCATATGATATTCTTGAGAAAGATTGCACCGTACTCCCTTAGAATCGAAATATCCCGCTGCTATTACCTTATGAAATCTCGCATGGATTTGTTGTAGATTCATCCATAACTTAGCAAATATAAGAATTCCTCTTTAAAGCTTATGGACAAGATTATTGATTAGGAAATAGAACGTTTGCTACTATGTGCAAGGATTATGACTGTGACATTGTTGGCTTTGTTGATAACATTCTTTAGCCAAATGACATGAAGTCCTTATCTCTTAAAAAGTTGCCATCTTGCAAATTCATTTAAGAGTCACCTAATGGATCTTTGTATGGATGCCACGTTGGGGAACATTTCCCGCTCAATGGTTACCCACTTAATCCCTTAATTAATTTGTTAATCCCCTATTAATCAATAATTATTCGATTATCCACATAATTAGGAATTACCTCAAATTACTTAAAATACTGCTCACTTTTAATACACATTGTACGCCTTTCTATTATGGTCATGTGGTACCTTGTATGACACTAGTCTATAAATACGGGGTATTATAGCTTAGACCGTATTTTATCCCAAAATGTCAAATTTCGAGGAAATTCATTTTCTTTGATTCGCTCACCCTCTCACCTTCACGAATTTACTCATCACATATTTGAAATAGCATAATGTTTATAATCTCAAAATAATCCCATTCCCAAACTTTGAGCTTATATCAATTTACTTATGGCGTACTTTCGCGTACGAAAATATGGGATGTAACATCATTCCCCCCTTCGGAACATTCGTCCTCGAATGTTGACTGATGTACTTATCATTTTCATAACTTATGTCTTCCGAATACTCTAGTACTTTCCTTTCCATATAGGCAACTGCTCGGCGAATAACTCCAAATGCCAGGGCATTCCCCCCTTGTGGCATCTTTCTCACACCACGACTTGTAGTCGGAATCCTTCCAATCTCAAAACTGTTGCTACCTTCTGTCACGTAGCCTGTACGACTCTGACCTTATAAATGTGCCTATGTGACTCTTCTCTCCGTTTTCCTCCAGCTTTTTAGCCAATCTCTAAGCCTCACTTTGTAAACATATACAGAGCTTGATAAGATGTACCTCTGGGCATCTATGGATATACTGAAGTTCTTTGCTCGGTATTTTGTTGAACTTACGAATATTGCTATATCTTATTTCATAGGTCCGGTTATCCATTCGTATGAATTTACTGCCATAATTCTTACTTTGATTTATCATTATTGAGGTTTGCTATGTTCTTCTCATTGCTTCTTATCATAGATGTATAAATCCAAGTCCTTAAATGTTTCCTTATTACTGTTTATCTAAAGGATGGAATCCTTATCTCCTCTCATATGTTGGAACTTTATCCACCTATTGTTGATTCACCTCAATATTGATCTACAATCTACTACTGATAACTTGAAACCTCTTACGTAACACTAGGTACGTTGCATCGTGGAACATTTGAGTTAATTTTCCTGATCCACCTAGGGGCGATACTATACTTCTATAACCATCTTTCATAACATCCCAATGTGATTTTCCTTAAGTGGGTATTTTAATCCTGTGCAATTCATGAAATCCCTTTTTTTTTTCTTCAAATCATTACTCAATGGAAGGCCCAATTGTCACCCTTTATCTATCACAATTACACCCTCATTGTACTATCATGGCAGCATTCTATCTCATCTAAATTCCATTAGTCTTAGACTCCTTTATGTTCATTCAGGCTATACTAAGCTTTGTATAACTTAAAGAAACCATCAGCCCTTCTTGTTTTCATGGGCTTAATCCCGAGGACTTATCCATTCTCGTCACCTTCTCACTCGCCCTTTCTTATCCTTACCTTGTCTTCCTAAAACCTTGTCGCTTTACCTTACTTTAGCTTGCGATCTACACATATCTATTTATACTACTCGCAACCTTCCTTCAAGTTTCTTGCATCATAGGTTTCCTTATGTTATCCTGGAAAATCAAGCGAGATATCATATCGTCTCTAACTCTTCTTTACTTTCTTAATTAGATCTCTCGATACTTAGAAACCATAAGTCAGAAGATATGGCACTGACGACGCCGCTACCATTACTGGATACTGAATCCCAGCGCTTCTAACCTTCTATCTGTAGTATGGATTATTCGCAACCTTCTGCATTTGAGTATCTTGTATGCTGTTTACCTTTACCTTACTTACCTTAGCATCACGTCTTCTATCTCTTTCATGACCTCACTTTAACACATGTATAATTCACATCCACAACTTGAAGCTCTATTATAATACTTGCACCTCTGGTGCATACACAATCCGGTGAGAGCTTCATGCTGACTTCTTATGAGGCTGGTACTCTTCTGACTGGCTTTATCATAGAGCCATTATAGAATATGGCTATTGTACTATCTCTCTTGTACCTCTTATATTAAGAGTGATTCTACAATGTCCTCAATCACGATTTCTATAATTTCCTGGGTCCAATAATCAGACTCCTGATTTACTTTGTAGATGTAACTCTTTAGTTTCCTCTTCCTTCTAATCAGCCTTTATGTAGGCGTAAGCTATCTTCCGATTTACGGCTCATGGTATGAGTTATTACTTTAGCCTTTCACAGATGCTATGGAATATCCGTGATACCATCATTTAATAATTCAATCCCTTGTCTACGATCTGGACTCAATTCTTTCTTTTAACTTATACCAGAGTCTTCTACAACTTTATGATTGTCAACATATATGCTGCATGGATAATACTCCAAAATCTAAAGTGCATTCATAACGTAACTCACTTTGGATCACTGATCGAATAATTCCTTTCGTTCCTTCTCAAGTTTCTTTAAATGTAAGTAATTACTTTTCCTAGTCGTTTTTTCACTTGTTGCATGCATACTTAGCTTATCTTAGTTCCCACGCATGCCAAAGTTTTCGTGCAACTCATATGATCTGGAATATTACTTTTGATTTTCTTCCCATTCCTTAGCCATGGTAAGTGCCATATTCTCATGGAGTGCATACAATGTTGTAGTGAGACTGTTTTTTTACATGACCATTTCCTCTTTAGGTCATTGTGCTTAGATTGAAGCCTTCTTCCTTATTTCCTCAGCTAGTCTTTCGTTTAGTACTTAGGGAAGACCTTATGACTCTTGTAAAGCTCGAGCTTATTACATCGTATACTTGACGGAATTTTTGATGTTCTTCCTCGCCTATAATTATCCGTAGTTACTTATTTCCACGCCCTTGTGCTTGTAGGGTTGCTCCTGAACTGAAGTTTTGACTGTCTTCCCAGTGAGACTATCTTTTATTTTCATAACATTCATACGGTACCTTTAACTACCCCAACTCTTGTCTAAATATTTCCCAAGGGTCACGATGTCGTATCTGCGAGACTGAATTCCCATGTTGGGGTTCACTATGTTTATCTTGCACGATGTGTTGATTTGTTTGTAACCTCTTATCTAGCTATAACTAGACTCTTCCTGAATCAACTACTAACTGCTCGTTGGTCCATTCCCATATTAATATTCCGCGTAATCTTTCTCGGGTTATTTCCTTTGTCTTAACTTACGCCTCGCACTGGCTCCTTATCTATTAATAACATCTCAGGAAGGAATCCTTACTTCCTCTCCTAGACGTCGTGTTTGCATAATGTCCTGGAATCGTTGCATGTTTGTAGGATTTGAATGAGTGAAATCTCATCCCTTTCTCATTTTTATCGCATTCTTCCTTTACCATTCCGTAGTTACTAAAACTACTTAATTCCGACTTAATGCCACATCACTCCATATTCCCCCCTTTTATGGGACTACTAATATTTAGAGCTACAATGCCTATAGATGTTTTACCTCTTCATTTTTGGCGTCCTTTCACATCATCTATGACCCTTACCCGCCTTGCGGTAATCCTTATGTACAAAGGATAACAAAATTCCTTACTCACGAGGGTGACACCTAGTATAAGTGGCACACATAGTCCCATAAGCTTAACTTTTCTCACATTGTTTGCTTTAGGGAAGCGTCTTCCTGAATGACCATTCTCTGAATTTCTCATGGATCGTTTTCTGTTGTCCATTCTATTATCGTCGGAACACAATATGAAATCCTCATGATGCCAACTATTATCAATTCGCTCAGTCCCTAATTCATGTTTAGTTTATCTTGTTCACCAGCCTATACTGATTTCTATTATTCTGGGATCTAACTTTTCCTTCTGGTAGTCGCGTTAGAGTCACTAACTTATTTCTCGAAATGAGGATATGACTTTATGGCCTATACTCTTTTGGCGTCTCAAGGCCTGTTACCTCTCGTCTTTTCCTTCACTTGACTATAGACTCTGTAATACTGTCATCTTTTGATCTACCATTGTCATCCATGTATCATATCTTACTCATAATATTTCATTAACTCTTTTCTTATTTCCCGCTAACATTTCTATCTATCACTTTATTTTGAAAATTTCAACAGGACATTCTTTTGCTTTTAGCTCCCCTTGCTCCATCTACTGGCTCTTCGGGTTGCCTAACATTCTCGCTCTACTAGTGACAGGAGTCACACTAAGATAATATTTATCCCTTCCAGGCTTCCAGTGCCTATCTTTGTAGTACTCATATCTAGTTGTACTATTTTAGAGTACACCATCTGGGCGTCTCACAAGGAGATCTATTAGCACATTCGTAATATCCTTCGGAAATGTCAGCTAACGCTAATAATCCATCCACCATTTTGGGTTACCCCAACCCCAGCTAGATCCTAATATCCTGCCTTCTCTTATACTACTTCTGTTAGCCCCCGTAGGGCATACATGAGATGGGTGTGGCCAATTATACATACCTCTGTTATTGTTGAAGGTAACTCAAAAGGCTTATATTCCTCTAGGATAATCTTCATTAGCTCGGTAGCTCGTACCCTTTTTCATCTTGCTTCTTTTACTTGATGAAACTTGTATCTACCTTTCGATTCGCTTATTCATTTTTACCGTAAGAGTGGATAGACATTATTGCCTTATAGATCCTTATCAAGAAGTATACACATCTTAGTACACACATGATCTGCTGAATACCTCATATTTATCCATCATAAGCATGATGCAAAAATTGAGTTCCTCTGACTCAACTCTTCCACAACTATATCTTCTACCAACCATCTTTCTGGATGTAGGCATCGTCGTATTATGAATAAGATAGAGTTTAGGAAACAGAGTTCTTACACCAACACTAGAGCAAATACTAATCAACACATATCCTAATCATACTGACCAATAACAACTCTGGAGCAAATAAAGCACACCAACACCTTCCGCTGAGCTGATAGCCTACTTGGAGGACTCTGATCTTGTCTAACGGGACCTGCGGGCATGAAACGCAGCGTCCCCCGGCAAAGGGATGTCAATACAAATAATGTACCAAGTATGTAAGGAATGAAAACCAGTAAATAATAGACATGAGAGAAACATGGAGTAAAAGACTCAACACGTATATCTGAATATCTCTGTAAATCATTTCATATTTATAATGCCATGCATATGTGTATAAATTTCATACCATGCATAGGTATATGCGTTCATATCATCATTAATCCCCTGAGGGCATCTGATCATATCATCTCGGCCACTGTGAGCAAATCATCAGTGTATACCAGCTGATCAGGTGGTGGTGTGTATATAACACTATAACCTTTTTCCATATCCCATATACATATAATATACGCGTATATAATGCCATCTAGTCATGGGTCAATGTACATGTATAAATGCATGAAATGCATAAGAATTATTTCATAAGATTTCTTGGATTGTCATAAAATCAATATGCCTTTTGGATAAACTTTATCAAATACGTATTTTTCTGAGACCCATGAATAGAAGATATAATAATAATTCACATGGGGAATCAATAATATAGACACCCCTAATACTTCTATGAATAGAGTCATTTATGGATGTTGTGCATTTGCTCGTTTCGTTCGTGTCGTATAGATCATGCCAAAAAGAAAGAAGGGATAGCCTTAACATACCTGAACCGATTCTCTTGACAATTCCTCTAACACACGTCTTTTGCGAAAACATGTAATGGCGGATCAAAGTAGTGGAAAATCCATATGATATTCTTGAGAAAGATTGCACCGTACTCCCTTAGAATCGCAAAATTCCGTTGCTATTACCTTATGAAATCTCGCATGGAATTGTTGTAGCTTCATCCATAACTTAGCAAATATAAGCATTCCTCTTTAAAGCTTATGAACAAGATTATTGATTAAGAAATGGAACGTTTGCTACTATGTGCAAGGATTATGACCGTGACATTATTGGATTTGTTGATAACATTCTTTAGCCAAATGACATGAAGTCCTTATCTCTTAAAAAGTTTCCATCTTGCAAATTCATTTAAGAGTCACCTAATGGCTCTTTGTATGGCTTCCACGTTGGGGAACATTTCCCACTCAATGATTATCCACTTAATCCCTTAATTAATTTGTTAATCCCCCAATAACCAATAATTACCCGATTATCCACATAATTAGGAATTACCTCAAATTACTTAAAATAGTACTCACTTTTAATACAATTTGTACACCTTACTATTATGGTCATGTGGTACCTTGTATGGCACTAGTCCATAAATACTGGGTATTATAGCTTAGACCGTATTTTACCCTAAAATGTCAAATTTTGAGGAGATTCATTTTCTTTGATTCTCTCACCCTCTCACCTTCACAAATTTACTCATCACTTATTTGAAATAGCATAATCCTTATAATCTCAAAATAATCCTATTCCCGAACTTACGTCGATTAACTTACGACACACTTTAACGTACGAAAATGCGGGATGTAACATCTCATTTTCGAGCTTATATCAATTTACTTATGGCGTACTTCCACGTACGAAAACATGGGGTGTAATATGTACAAACTCACCACATCGTAAGTACCCAAGGAATCGATCGTATTCATTGTCGTGCTGATCCAACCTACTACCAAGCTGTCCCATTTCTCCGATTTTCCTCTAAATTACCCTCCAGTCGACACTTCTCCTTGCCTGAATACCACGATCCTTAACCAAAACTCACCCACCATATCCTAGCATAAAACTACACTACCCTAAGGCCCATAAGCCTCTGAATTCCCTCTTAAGCATCCCAAAACACCACAACCAAGACACCCACTCTAAAGAGACCCTTTGTGAATCTAAAGTCGTTTCCTTCACCTTCCTGATACTGAAATATAGAATCTATAGTTATACAGGAACACAACGAGTCTCGACACCATCCCATGTAAATCTCAGTTTCTAGCCATATAACAATCTGCAAAATTCTCAATTGCTACATTTAAACCTTGAATCCATTAGAACATTCTCGAGAGTCATCCACTCTGCTCAAATCTCAATTGCGCCGCCCAAACGGGCCAAACGACTTGTGCCCCATTAGCACAACACCACCCAAAGATATAGCACTACCTTAACGCAACCGAGCAAATTCCTACACCATCCGCACTACATCCATCACACATAACAACTCAACCATTCCATGATTTTCATATACTCATAAAGTGCAATATAACCCGTATTCAGAAATTCCCTTAGTCGAGTCACCCTCAAACCAACCTTTGCAAGTCATATATGATTCACAAGTATGCCTCAAACCGAAACCAGTACAACATAACCATGCAATCAAATCATCGATAGCAGACTCCCCCACTTGGCTCAAAGCCATAGAAAAAAAACACTTGATAACTCATAAGCCCATACTCTATTTCTGACATGATTTCGCACCGAAATTCAACTCAATCCTTGATAAACATATGTAACACAAACCCTCTAATACCTAAAATCATCTGCAAACTTCACATTCATCCTCGTGACGGTCAGGTCACTATTACAATCGATCCAAACTCGGATCGCACAAATATAACCCACCGGTAGAATAAAAAGTTTCCACATAACATCATAAGTATCACACATCCGTAGATGACCTCGCATGTGATAACCCGCCTGCTTAGCCTCAAACTGACATCCCTCTATACCCTTTCGCAGCCACAACTACTACTAGACACTTGCTCATGAGGTGTAGAACCTATGAACCTAGAGATCTAATACCAACTTGTCACGACCCCAAAATCCAATTAGTCATGATCGCACCTAATCAAACCCGCTAGGTAAGCCAATTAACAGAAAACCAATCCATATGAGATTTATTAAGAGAAGAAAAGATAATACCACTACTTTTATACAAAAAATATTTCCAAGGACTGATAGTACAAATCATGAGCATCTAAGATTTAAAGTTTAGAATGCTAGTATAAAATAAATACATCATCTGTCCGAATGTACATAAATAGATTTTCATAAGTCTAAAGCTACAATTGTCAAAAGGCAGCTGTAACTGGAGTGCGGGTACGTCTTCAATGCTAGCTTTCATCATACACATCAACATCATCATCCAAAATCTGCACGCAAGGTGAAAACGTCTAGTATGAGCACAACCGACCTCATGTACTCAATAAGTAACAAACCTAACCTTAACTTGAAAGTAGTGACGAGCTGCGGTAAAGGTCGGAGTCCAACACCAATATATAACAACAGATAATAATAACATAATAATATTGTTGAACGAAACAAAATCATATATAACAATGCTCAGCTCATTCTCAGTTTCGGAAAATAGGCATGTTTTTTTAGTATATCAGTGAAAACCCCAAATCTTTTGCCAAGATCACCAAAAATATGAGTAAGTTTGTAAAAACCGTGATTTTTCCAAAAGCTTTCAACAGGTAAATATTTACATTTTTTAAATATCATGAGGAAAGTACATCTCTATGCCTACATATCAATGTGTATAAGAAGTCATGAATGATGTGATACCGTACATCATGAGGAAAAATGCATCTCTATGCCTGTATGTCAAGTGTGCATGTCAAAAGCGATGCCACTCAGAGACAGAAACCATATACATACTCTCAGTGTATCTAATCACTCAGTCCTCCCAGTCACTCAGTCCTCACAGTCACTCATTCCTCACAGTCACTCAATCCTCCCAATCGCTCGGCACTCGCAATCAATAGGTATATGCGCCCACTGTGGATCTGCAGACTCCGGAGGGGAAATTCCAGCCCAAGTGCTATAATAAGCCAATTGTGCATGAATCAATAATAACTGCTACAACGTGCAGCCCGATCCCATCAATATCCTCAATATCATGCCATCGACCTCACTCAGTCATCAATCTCTCCAGTCTCTCGGGGTCACAATGTCATGAAAGATCAGCGCAAAATAATGATGTGATGTATCAATAAATGGTGACAGACACTGAGATATGATATGCAGATGAATGCGTATGACTGATCATGTAATTTCAATATAGACAGTTAACTTGACAGATGAAATGACCTCAGTGGGTCCCAACAGGATGAGAATATAGCCTAGACATGGTTTCTAACATGGATCACAACTTAGTTAATCTAGCACGTAGAGATTTCACGGATTCAAAGAAGATTAGGTGACCACACAATACCAAAGAAATAACCAAGTCACAATTCAAACGGTGCACGCCCAGACGCCCGTCACCTAGCATGCGCATCACCTCAACACCAAACATATATCACGTATATTCAGGGATTCATACCCTCAACACCAAGTTTAGAAGTATTACTTACCTCGAACAAGCCAAATCCAATACCGAGCAAGCTGAACGATACTTCAAAAATTTCATCATGTGTGTACCGACCTCCGAACGGCTCGAAACTAGCCAAAATCAAGCAATGAACATCAAATAAAGCCTAAGGAAGCAATTCCAAATGATAAAGGTCGAATCCTTAATCAAAAGCCCAAAATCGACTAAAAGGTCAAACCCAGGCTTGCACCTCGGAAACTGAAAAAACTTATAAAATCCGATCACCTATTCAATTACGAGTCCAACCATACTAGTTTCATTCAAATCCGATTCCAAATCGTTGTTCAAAACTCGAAAATTCGCTTTATGGAGTTTTATCTAATCCAAACTCCACCACCCGAATGTCTAACACATTTATCATACACGATCACCCCACGAGGAATACTTCTATAATTCTTTCGCGCCACATAACAAAAATCTGAATATTAGATTCTCGTACTGATTATGTACAAACTCACCCCAGATTATGTATTCATTGTCTTACTGATCCAACCTAATACAAAGCTATCCCATTTCTCCGAGTTTCCTCTGAATTACCCTCCAATTGACACTTCTCTTTGCCAGAACACCACGATTCTTAACCAAAACTCACCAACGATATCCTAGCATAAAATCACACTGTCTTAAGGCCTATAAGCCGTTGAATTCCCTCTTAAGTATCCCAAAGCACCACAACCGAGACACCCACTATGAAGATACCCTTTGTGAATCTAAATTCGTTTCCTTCACCCTCCTGATACTGAAATGTATAATCCATAGTGATACAGGAACAGTCTTGATACCATCCCATGTAAATCTCAGTTTTTAGCCATATACCAATCCGCAAAATTCTCAATTGCTACATTTAAACCTAGAATACATTAGAACCTTCTAAAGAGTCATCCACTCTGCTCAAATCTAAATTGCACCACCAAACGGGCCAAACGACTCGTGCCCCATTAGCTCAACAAAACCCAAAGAAGTAGCCCCACCTTAACACAACCGAGAAATTCCTACACCATGCGCACTACATCCTTCACACATAACAACTCAACCATTCCATGATTTTCATATACTCATAAAGTGCAATATAACCCGTATTCAGAAATTCCCTTACTCGAGTCACCCTCAAACCAACCTTTGCATGTCATGACCTAAAATCCACTATAGGTCTT
This sequence comes from Nicotiana tabacum, assembly GCF_000715075.1. Taxonomy (NCBI): domain Eukaryota; kingdom Viridiplantae; phylum Streptophyta; class Magnoliopsida; order Solanales; family Solanaceae; genus Nicotiana; species Nicotiana tabacum. The sequence continues at coordinate 135,872 of NW_027438323.1, forward strand.
GGTGGCGCCTAACACCGCTGTTAGGAAAGCCAACAGTGATTACTCAACTTAGTTACTCATTTTATTAATTCTGAAATCATAATTTCCATTAATTAAATAGTATGAAATAGCGTTTACAGGGTGAAATGATAATAATTACGTGAACTACCACACTAAACATCTAGTAGGACCCCCCAAAACCCGGTGTCATAAGTGCATGAGTATCTACTAAGGAGTACAATATAAATACAACATCCGTTTGGATTACAAGTTAGATAGGAGAATATAAATAACTTTGATGGAGACTCTATATGAAGCGAATCGTAACATGGAATGCAGCTCACCGTAAAGTCCCTGTAATAGCCGCGCCTTTGCACCCAGTGGACCACTGAAAACATATATATACCTGCACAATAAGTGTAGCAAGTGTAGCATGAGTACGTAAATCAACGCCTACCTAGTAAGTATCTAGCCTAACCCCAGATAAGTAGTGACGAGGGGTCGACATCGACACTTACTAGTGGTCTAATAAATCAAATACAATAGGAAGTAAACAGATGTGAGGCAGAGTAAATAAACTAAATAAACAAGTATAATTACGTGGTACAACCCTCATCTCAACAATAAACTTAGCTCTCAATTGGCAGTTATCTCCTCAACCGGAGTATACATATATAATGGACCTCACCAGATAGGTCGTCACAATTTAAATCATGAAACACTCACAGATACACTGACTTTTTGTCAAATATTACGCACAATTCCATAAGAGAATCTTATAGAAATACCGAGGCGTACAACCCAATCCCATCATACTGTGTGCACTATCGAGGGTCGAATGACATGAACCATAGATGCATCTATTATACTGCCGAGGCGAACGTCCCGCTCCCATGAGAGTGTGTGGTACATAATCCTGCCGAGGCGAACATCCCGATACCATTAGAATAAGAAGCTTTAACGGGTCATTGACCCACTCACGAATAGACGGGTGAGTTATGAATTTAAGGAAAACCTCTCGATTAAAACGCATAACGCAGGAGAAATTCGTAAGAGGAGCACAATTATTTCGCGGCTAATCATGAAGCACGCCAAATCTCTACAATAGCAATTCTATCACTCTATGCAAGTCTAGTCTCAAGTCGTAACGTAAAATAAAGGAATTTAATGAGCATGGGACAACTCACATAGTACAATTATAGCATGGCGGGAACCTACGTCTACTCGGATATAACATGAATCTAGCTACGTACGGACTCTCATCACCTCGTGCGTACGTAGCCCCCGCAACAAGCAGCTCATATCAAATACATCACCTAGGGGTAGTTTCCCCCTCACAAAGTTAGACATGAGACTTACCTCACTCCGAAGTACCATAACCGGATCCAAACCCTCACTAACGCCTCAAACCGATGCTCGTAGATCCAAAACTAGTCAAACAATGTGCAAACCAATAAAGATATACTTTAATACCCATAATTAGTCAATTTATAACAATTCCGAATTTCGCTCGAAAAGTCTATAAAGTCAACCTTCGGGCCCACGTGCCCGGATTCCAAAATATTTTGAAGATAAACTTTACCCATAACATTACGAACTCAAATATATGATTTATTTCAAATTCCATGTCCAATTTTGTGGTCAAAACACAAAAATACCAAATTCTAGGTTTTCTACCAGAATCTCATAATTTCTACCAATTTTCATCTTTAAATCCTTATAAAATCCATGTATTTAACTTACAATAGGTGGGAATAACTTACCTTACCATAGATGATAAAAATTCCCCCCTTGAAGCTCTCCAGAAATCGCCCAAATCAAGAGAAAAATGAGAAAAATCCCGATTTGTATACAATCTGCCCAGTCAATTTTCTGCACCTGCGGAATCCCTTACGCTTCTGCGGAAGCTACCTCGCAGATGCATTTCTCCCAAGGTGACAGATTTTTCCGCTTCTGCGGACACTCAATCGCAGATGTGCATCCGCTTCTGCGAAAATCTCCCGCATTTCCGGACTCCCCCGCTCGAGCAACACTCCACACCTGCGCGCCCATGACCGCACCTGCGGCTCCGCAGGTGCGCTACCACATCTGCACCTGCGCTCTTCCAGTCCAGACCACTTCCGCTTTTGCGCTACTCCACCCACATCTGCGAGCCCGTAGGTGCGGTATATTCCTCGCATCTGCGAATCCAACCAACCTCAATCCCCAATCGCTTCTGCAACCCCTGAGCCGCTTCTACGGTCTCATACCTGCGGCCATAACCTTGCAGATGTGATCATACCAGAAGCCTTAAGCTTCAGCAATTCCCCCAAGTCCAAACTCGAACCGTTTCCAATCTGATTCGCACCCGAGGCTTGGTGACGGATTTCCAAGCCTTAAGCTTCAGCAATCCGTCACCAAACATACCGACACATCACAAAACACGATAAGGACTTAGTCGAATCCTCAAATCAAGTCAAACAATGTCGAAATTATGAATCGACGGTCAAAACTTTTCTTTCAACTTTTCAACCTTCAAACTTCGCCGAACGCGTCCGACTTACACTTAAACATCCCGGAATGACGTCAAACTTTACGTGCAAGTCATAAATCACGATACAAACCTATTCCAAGGCTCGAAACTCCAAACAGACATCGATTACACGAAAATTTCTTTCAAATCGAACTTAAGAAATTCATAAACTTCCAAAATGCTAACCTTCCATAATAAGTGCCGAAATGCTTCCGGTCCACCCAATATTCAACCCGAACATACGCCTAAGTAAGAAATCATCATATGAACCTATTAGAACCTTGAAATCCCGATTCCGAGGTCGTTTACTCACAAGTCAAACCTTAGTCAATTCTTCCAACTTAAAGCTTCCGAAATTCGAATTTTCCTTCCAAATCAACTCCGAACTTCCCGAAATTAAATTTCGACCATGCGTACAAGTCATAAAACATGAAGTGAAACTACTTAAGGCCTCAAACTGCCGAACGTCGCACTAGAGCTCAAAATGACAGGTCGGGTCATTACATTCTATGTTCGTCCTCGAACGTGCTAAGAAATGCTCTGGAGTTGCCTCAAAATCACTACTCAACACCTCGTGCACCAACCCGTGCCACCACAACCCAGGTGAATACGTTAGCTCGAGCCAGACTATAGATCCTCCTTTTTATTTAGTTAATAAGCCTTAGATCCAAATTCCAACTTCCGAATTTCTTTACAAGACCTGTATCTAACATACGAACACCATATCAATCCCCACATGCTGAACCCACACATGATCATGTACCCATGGTGACCCCACACAATGCACCGCATAACTCATTTGACCAAGGCAACCTCCTCCAAGAACAACAACTGCAAATTCATTGACCCGGCTCCCGTAGCATACCTCATAAGACATATAAGCCCGGTTTCAATCCTCACAATACTGCAACGATGAAAGAGATGCGTAGGAACTCATAACCACCCGCCAAATCAATACCCTACACAATACACCTTGCATAAATCGGATCGCATCGATTTCAGGTCCAATAGCCACGTCTCACCTAGTACAAGCTGCTCAGGCAATAAGCCACCTCAAACACTGACCAAGATCTCATATGACGAAATCAATGCACCAATAAGCTACCACCGGAATATGACACATAAGGAAGAACGGATTCTGGAAAAAGAACTACCCAGCCGCGTAACAAATAAAACAACCAAAAAGAAGCCATGAACTCTTCTTAGAGGATGAGAAACAACATACACAAGAATGTATATAGGGAACCGCACTCAACATCTCACTGTTGCGGCGTGCAACCCGATCCACACATGATACCATTGCGGCGTGCAACCCAACCCAAACAACATACCCGTGGCGGTGTGCCACCCGATCCACACATAATAATATATAAGGAAATACCCATCAAGACATAATGCTTATACTTATGAAATACTGAATATCGACCACAAGCACGCCAAGTGCAAAATATAACCCTGGGGAGACGGATAGCGCCAAACGCTACAAAACCTAAGCATAACTAAGGTGCGATAAATGACCTGCATCTCGAGAGCCATCCTGCTCATATAACACCACAAGCTACACGGGACCTCAACACATGTGCGAATAATCAAGCCTCTTACAACCCATATGGAATAATAGAGTATTAACATCCAATGCCCGATGACTCCTTCACAAGCAACGCTATGAGAAAAATCCTGATTATTAAACAATCTACCCAGTCAATTTTCTGCACCTGCGGAATCCCTTGCACTTCTGCAGCCCCGCTTCTGCGGAAGCTACCTCATGATGCGTTTCCCCAAGGTTCCAGTTTTTTTTGCTTATGTGGACACTCAATCGTAGATGCGCATCCGCTTCTGCGGAAATCCCCCATATATGTGGACTCCCCAGCTCGAGCAACACTCTGCACATGCTCGCCCATGACCGCACATGCAGCTCCGCAGGTGCACTACCACACCCGCACCTACACTCCTCCAGTCCTGACCACTTCCTCTTTTGCGCTCCTCCGCCCGCATCTGCGAGCCCGCAGGTGCGGTTAATTCATCGCACCTGTGAATCCAACCAGCCTCAATCACCAACCGCTTCTACTATCCCTGGACCGCTTCTGCGACCCCTGGGCCGCTTTTGCGGTCTCGCACCTGCGGCCATATCCTCACATGTGCGATCACACCAAAAGCCTTAAACTTCAGCAATTATCCCAAGTCCAAACTCGATCTGTTTCCAATCTGATTCGCACCTGAGGCCCCCGGGACCCAATACAAACATACCGACACATCCCAAAACACGATACAGACTTAGTCAAAACCTCAAATCACGTCAAACAACATCAAAATTATGAATCAACGGCCAAAACCTTTCTTTGAACTTTCCAACCTTCAAATTTTACCGAACACGTCTGAATTACACTTAAACATCTTGGAATGATGCCAAACTTTACATGCAAGTCACAAATCACGATATGAACCTATTCCAAGGCTCGGAACTCCAAACATACATCAATTACACAAAAATTTATTTCAAATCAAACTTAAGAAATTCTTAAACTTCCAAAATGCCAACCTTCCATAATAAGCGCCGAAATGCTTCTAGTCCACCCGATACTCAACCCGAACATATGCCCAAGTCCGAAATCATCATACAAACCTGTTGAAACCTTCAAATACTGATTCCGAGGTCATTTATTCACAAGTCAAACCTTAGTCAATTCCTCCAACTTAAAGCTTCCGAAATTAGAATTTTCCTTCCAAATCAACTCCGAACGTCCCAAAATTATATTCTGACCACACGTACAAGTCATGAAACATGAAGTGAAGCTATTCAAGGTCTCAAACTGCCTAAAGTTTAACTAGATCTCAAAATGACCGATCCGGCCGTTACACTGCAAGTCATATTTGATTCACAAGTATGCCTCAAACCGAAACCAGTACAACACAACCACACAAACAAATCGTCGATAACAGACTCCCCCACTTGGCTCAAAGCCATAGAAAAAGACACTTGACAACTCATAATGCCCATATTCTATTTATGGCATGATCCCGCACCGAAATTCAACTCAATCCTTCATATGCTTATGTAACACAAACCCTTTAATACCTCAAATCATCTACAAACTTCACATTCATCCTCGTGACGGTCAGGTCACTATTACAACTGATCCAAACTCGGATCGCACAAATATAACACGCTGGTATAATAGGAAAACTCCACACAACATCATAAGGATCACACATCCGTAGATGACCTCGCATGTGATAACCCTCCTGCTTAGCCTCAAACTGACATCCCTCTATACCTTTTTCGCAGCCACAACTACTACACAATGGCTTAATCTTCCAGAGTCTGAACTCATCAATAAGACATGAGAATGTAATTCGTTCCACAATTAAGAAACATGGAGGATCCATAATTACACTCATAACTCGAGTCTATATGTCCCATCAAGACAGAAATAAAGCACCCAATAGTCCTTTCTACATATCAAGAAAACTCTTCTCGCCATATTCAAACCATCTGAACACATATCGCAATCACATCATACTCATCATATAGCCATCCAACCACTCATCGAGCCACAAATTCTACTCACACGGACACTACCAGACTTATAAGTCCAAAAACACGTGCTTACACAACCGAAATCACCGTGCTCAAGCTACAGTCAAAACCCGGCCTCAAGTTCTCCAGACTGGCCCATCATCAGCACACCAAAATCATATCTCGCACCTCATCCAGGGAATCACAAGTTGTCGATGCATAGATAATACAGAGCGCTCACATGCGCATACGAATGCGTGGAAGGAATTCAAAGAGTTACGCTTCAAGCGAAATCAATGTCGCACGATAAGGAAAGAAAGATGGGATGTTTATCCTAAATAACCTGTAGCCTCTCGAAGATAGGTATGGACGTCATCATATCGATCCGCAAGACTCTACTAGATACTTGCTCATAACTTGCAGAACCTATGAACCTAGAGCTCTGATATCAACTTGTCACGACCCCAAAATCCAACTAGTCGTGATCGCACCTAACCCAACCCACTAGGTAAGCCAATTAATAGAAAACCAATCCATATGAGATTCATTAAGAGAAGAAAAGATTCATTACAAAGTTAGTATGAAATAAATACATCATATGTCCGAATGTACATAAAAAAAATTTCATAAGTCTAAAGTTACTATGAACAAGAGGCAGCTGTAACTGGAACACATGTACGTCTTCAATGCTAGCTTCTATCATACACAGCAGCATCATAATCCAAAATCCGCACGCAAGGTGCAGAAGTGTAGTATGAGTACAACCAACCCAACGTACTCAATAAATAACCAACCTAACCTTAGGTTGAAAGTAGTGACGAGTTGGGGCAAAGGTCGGAATTCAACACCAATACATAACAATAGATCATAATAACATAATAAAATTATTGAAAGAAAAGAAATAAGAGATAAAAATGCTCAGCTCGTTCCCAGTTCCGAAAAATAGGCATGCTTTTCAAGTATATCAATGAAAACGCCAAATCTTTTGCAAAGATCACCAAAAATATGAGTAAGTTTGTAAAATTCGGATTTTCCCAAAAGCTTTCAACAGGTAAATATTTTCATTTTTTAAAATAGCATGAGGAAAGTACATCTCTATGCCTACATGTCAATATGTATAAGAAGTCATGAATGACGCGATACCGTACAACATGAGGAAAAATGTATCTCTATGCATGTATGTCAAGTGTGCATGTCAATTGCGATGCCACTCAGGGACAAAAACCATATGCATACTCGCAGAGTATCAATCCACTCAGTAATCCCAGTCACTCAGTCCATCAAGCCCCCAGTCCTCACAATCACTTAATCCTCCCAATCGATCGGCACTCACACACAATAGGTACATGCGCCCACTGTGGATGTGTAGACTCTGGAGGGGCAATTCCAGCCCAAGCGCTATAATAAGCCAATCATGGCATGAATCAATAATAACTGTTGCGGCGTGCAGCCCGATTCCATCAATATCATCACAATCAGGCCCTCGGCCTCACTCAGTCATGAATCTCTCTAGTCTTTCAGGCTCACAATGGCATGAAATATCAGCCCAAAATAATGATGTTATGTATCAATAAATAGTAACAGAGACTGAGATATGATATGTAGATGAATGCCTATGACTGAGCATGTAATTTCAATATAAAAAGATAACTCCATAGCAGGAATGACCTCAGTGGGTCCTAACAAGATGCGCATATAGCCTAGACATGGTTTCTAATATGGATCACAACTTAGTTACTCTAGCACGTAGAGATTTCATGGATTCAAATAAGATTAGGTGACCACACAGTACCACAGAAATAACCGAGTCATAATTCACACGGTGCACGCCCACACGCCCACACGCCCGTCATTTAGCATGTGCGTCACCTCAACACCAAATATATATCATGTATATTCAGGGGCTTATACCCTTAGCACCAAGTTTAGAAGTGTTACCTAACTCGAACAAGCCGAACGATGCTTCAAAATACCATCTTGTGGGTACCGACCTCTGAACGGCTCAAAACTAGCCAAAAGCAACCCAAGAACATCAAATAAATCCTAAGGAAGCAATTCCAAATGATAAAGGTCGAATCCTTAATCAAAAGCCCAAAATTGACCAAAAGTCAAACTTGAGCCCGTACCTCGGAAACCGACAAAATTTATAAAATACGACAACCCATTCAATTACGACTCCAAGCATACTAGTTTCATTCAAATCCGACTCCAAATCGGTGTTCAAAAGTCAAAAATTCGCTTTATGAATTTAGACAAAACCTCCCAATTTCCTCTTTAAAATTCATCAACCAATTGCCAAAAATGAAGATAGATTCATGAAATAAAATCAAAACCGAGTAGACAACACTTACCCCAATCCATATGGTCAAAATTGCTTTGAAAATCGCCTCAATCCAAGCCCCAATCACAAAATATAATAAAAGAATCAAATCCTCAAAATATATAGAATCTTCCCATCAATTTCGCATCTGCGACCCACTTAACTGCGTCGACGGCATTGCCTTTGCGACCATAAACCCGCTTCTGCCAAAAACCGACTGGAATTCACCCATCGCACATGCGGAACAATACCTGCTTTTGCGCACGCTCAGGTGCGACAACATCTCCCGCTCCTGCGACGCCCTTCGCTTCTACGACACATCCCGCATCTGCTATAACGCGGGTGCGGAACAAATTCCGCTTCTGCGGCCTTTACACCTAACTGCCCCTTTCGCTTCAACAAAGTAAAAGCCCGCTTTTGCGAACACGCACCTGCGGTCCCTCATGCCCAGGTATGAAGACACCAACAACCAAAAATTCCAGCAACTTCAACAAGGCTCTGAACGATCCGAGCCCCGTCCGCAACACATCCGAGCTACTCGGGACCTCGTCCAAACATAACATTAAGTCTCATAACACAATACGGATCTATTCGAGGTTGCAAATCACACATAACAACATTAAAACGATGAATTGCACCTCAATTCGAACTTAAATAAACTTTGAACTTTCAACATCCAAAACTTGCTCCGAAACATATCAAATCAACTCGGAATGAACTCAAATTTTGCACACAAGTCCTAAATGACATAACAAAGCTATTCTAATTTCCGGAACCAAAATCCAAATCCGATATCATCAAAGTCAACTCTCGGTCAAAATTATGAACTTTCCAAATTTTCAAATTTCCAACTTGCACCAATTAGTACCGAATCCTTCTAGAAATATCCAAACGCAAATTCCGGCATACTCCCGATTCCAAAAATCACCATCCAGACCTAACGGAAATCAAAACTCCGTTCTGAGGTCAAATTCATAAAAATCAAACTTGGTTAACTCTTCCAATCTAAAGCTTCAACAATGAAATTCATTCTTCCAAATCAATTCCGAATAGCCTAAAAACCAAAATCGACGTTTCACACAAGTCATAATACATCATACGAAGATACTCGTGCCCTCAACTACTGAGCGAAGTGCAAATGCTTAAAACGATTGGTCGGGTCGTTATATCCTCACTTTCAAGGTTAACCGAATTTAATAATTAAACATAAAAATCGATATGATACCTAAATAATTATATGTTCTATTTAATTTCCAGTTATCGAAATAACACTTCAAATTCCAAAAAAGATGTAAGAATCTAATAGATCTTGACATATGAATATGGAAGAACAAAGAGATTGATGCATTTCAGTAATACTTGATAAGAAAGTGATCATACAACACATTATTTAAAGTTAATAAAAATGGAGCACTTCATATTCTATTAAATATTACATCCCATAAGAGAATCCTAAGTATTTCTAGAAATTTTTTAAATAAAATTCTATATAAAGTCTTAAAAGTATATATAAAAATTATATATTTATATGTCGGTTTGGTTCGGGTTTTTATACTCGATACCAAACCAAACCAAACCTCATCAGGTTTTTAATCAGTTTGGTTTAACTTTTTGATTTGGTACGATTTTACTGTTTACTTTGTACACCTCTAATCAATATGAATACAAAGAAAACAATTGGAAAAAATAAAAAAAAAGAATGACAGATTGATAACAATGTAACATTGACACCAACTGGCAAAAGTCTCTGACCCCATTCCAGGAAAAAAAGCTGTAGAAAGTAACAAAGTGTAACGACCCGACCAGTCATTTTGAGCTCTAGCGCGTCATTCAACAGTTCACTTCAGGTACTATGACTTGTACGCGTAGTTGGAATTAAAATTCAGGGAGTTCAGAGTTGATTTGGAAAGAAAATTCTCATTTCGGAAGCTTTAAGTTGGAAGAATTGACTAGGGTTGGATTTTTGAGAAAACGATCTCGGAATCATGATTTGAAGATTCCAACGGGTTCGTATGATGATTTCAGACTTGGGCGTATGTCCGGATCAGATTTTGGATGACCCGGGAGAGTTTTGGCGCCCATTGTGGAAGTTGACATTTTGGAAGAATTTCATAAATTTGTCATTCATATAAGTCCTAAATTTCATAAAGCTTGAATTGGGGTGCGATTCATGTTTTTAGCATTATTTGATGTGATTTGAAGGCTCGACTAAGTTCGTAATGTCTTTTGGGATGTTTTGGTATAATTGGTTGGGGTCCCGAGGGCCTCAGGTGGAATTCGGATGGTAAACGGATCGAGTTTGGACTTGGAATAAAGGCTGAAGTAGCTGCCTTCTGGTGTAACCGCACCTGCAAGGTTTGGGCCGCATAAGTGGCCAAGAAGGGCGCAAATGCAATTTTGGGGGGGGGAAGTGGTGAGACCGCAGATGTGGTCATCTCGCCGCAGAAGCGAGATCGCACCTACGGAAGAGAAGGCTCAGAAGCGGAGCAGGCAGCTGGGGGCATCTCCGCAAAAGCAGAGCATTTGCCACACCTGTGGAACCGCAGAAGCGGTTGAGTGAACGCAGGTGCGAGGATTGCTGGGCAGAGGAAGATTTTTATAAACGGGACTTGGCCCATTGTTCTTCCATGTTTCACTTGGTGGAGGCGATTTTGGAGAGCTTCAAGGAGGGATTTTTTTCAAGCAACACAAGGTAAATGATTCCCACTTATTATAAGTTAAATACATGGTTTGTATGAGGATTCAGACATGAAAATTAGTAGAAATTTGTGGGGTTTTGGTAGAAAACCTAGAAATTTGTATTTTTGGAATTTAACCACGAATTTGGGTAACGAATTGGAAATGAATTATATATTTGAGTTCGTGAGTCTATGGGTAATGGTTATCTTTGAAAATTTTGGAAATCGGGGCACGTGGGTCAAGTGTTGCTTTATTGATTTTTTGAGAGGAGTTAGAAATTTTTATAAATTGATTAATTATGAATATTAGAGTATATTTTTATTGGGTTTCAACTTATTTGACTAGTTTTGGAGCGACGGGCATCGGTTTGCGGTGTTAGGGAGGCTTTGGAGCCGGTTATGGAATTTCGGAGCAAGGTAAGTCTCCTTTCTAACCTTGTAAGAGGGAATTAACCCCAAAGGTGAACTAAATTATCGCGTGCTTCTATTTGTGGGGGATACGTACGCACGAGGTGATGAGAGACCGTACGTAGTTACTAGCTATGCCTATGTCTGGGTAGTTTTAGGCTCACATCATGCCTTATTGATATTGTTATTGATTTATATTTATTGTTTGCCTTGAGAGGGAGCGAGATTAAGTTTGCTTATTAAATGTTTTGAAAGGAGTTGAAATTGAAGAACTTAAGATTTAAAAAGTTTCATTTGAACTTCGTATTTTCTAAAGGATTGAGTAATGCTATAATAGCTTACGAAATCTATGTGTAACTGCATCGCAGGTATGTTTCGCGAGCGGGGTAATTTCCTGAAAATGCTACAAGGTGAATTTCCCTTATTTTAAAAAGAATCAGGAAATAGATATCATTTTAATGTTAAATATATATTTTACCGCGTCGCAAGTATGATCTGCGAGCAGGGAGATTCCTTAAATTTATATTTGACCGCGTCACACGTATGACTCGCGAGCAGGGTATTTCCTTCTACCACTCTTATGGGATCGGGTCGTTCTCTTCGACATGATTTATGTACTACACTCTCATGGGAGCGGGCCGTTCGCCTCGGCCGGTTAATAGATGCATCTATGGTTCGCGTCGTTCGACCCTCGGCAGTGCACAATTTACTTTTATGTTGGATCGGTCCGTACGCCTCGACACTTCTTATATATATATTATCCTCATGGAATCATGCGTAATATTTGGCAAAAATCCAGAGTATCTGCGGGGTTTTCCCTGATTTGAATTATGACAACCTCTTTGATGAAATCCACTATATATATATATATATATATGCTCCAGTTACGGACAATTACGGAGGGAACTTGCTAGTTGAGAGCTTGAGTAAATTGTAAAGAGGAAAATTGTACCACGTATTTTATAATTGTTTGTTTTATATATTTACTCTGTCTCATATTTATTTACTTCTTTACTATACCTGATATTATTGGACCACTAGTAAGTGTCGAAGTCGACCCGTCGTCACTACTTCTTCGGGGTTAGGCGGGATACTTACTGGGTACGCATTGATTTAGGTACTCACGCTACACTTGCTGCACATTTTTGTGCAGGTACACATATGTTTAGCAGCCTTGTGGGCGTAGAGGTGTGATTAGGCAGGGACTTAGGTGAGCTGCATCCTTTATGACGATCCGTAGCCAACAAAGTCTCCCTCAGAGTATTGTATTTTCTTTTCTGTCCAAATTTGTATCCCGGACAGTTATTGTATTTTATTTTATCTTCCTAGTTGATGATCATGCACTTGTGACACCGGGTTTTGGGATGATTTTGAGTTGTGCTGTATTGGAATTTTTAAAGATATTATTATTTATTTTGTAAGCTTCATCTTTTACGATTTAAATTTAAGGAAAATATGATTTCAAAAGTAACAAAAATGAGAACCCGTTTAAGTATTCATTGTTGGCTTACCTGACAGTGGTGTCCGGCGCCATCACGATCTTTATGAATTTTGGGTCGTGACAATATGGTATAAGAGCACTAGGTTCTCTTAGGTCTCACGAGTCATGAGCAAGTCCAGTAGAGTCTTGCGGATCGGTACAGAGATGTCTTTAGTTATCTTTGAGAGGCTACAAGGCAGTTAAGAGCACTTCCCTTCTTGATTCCTCATCGTGCGAGTTGATCCCTTTAAGGCTTATGCCTTTATTTATTTCCTATTCAATCTTATGCGACGTGAAACGCTTGCTATCAATTAGGAACCGATGAATCGTAATGGTACTACAGATGTGGTGCAGGATGTTTCTCCTTGCGTAATTGATTGGGATATTGTCGTCGCCTTGGGGAAAGTCGTTCTGTCATTTCAGCTCAGTATCAGTACTACTTAAGCTTTGAGATTTGGCATTGATTGTTATGACGATTCGTGCGTTGCTATCGCATAATGTGGTGTAATAGTAAGATGTTTGTCTATACGTCGAAGCAATGAATGACTTGGAAGGATGTTTACTCAGTGCAAGATTTAGAGATTCAGTATTTTATCCCGACGGAGGAAAGGCAGTCGGACTATGAATGTTCAAGCTTGGATTGATGAGGTAACGAGACTTGGTATTTTTTAGTGTGGTGGAATTTTCATTTGTGATATGGTGTCGTCGTCTTTGATTGAATGTGTTAAGTTCGCATGTGTTTTGGTCTTCATCAATTGCCTTTGGGGCAGAGTAGTGTGGGATGGTGCCGGGAAACAGTCGTAAGAGATATTGGAGTGCAGCAGTTTCATAATCGAATGGGTATTTATAATGTTGATGGCTCGAGAAAGATGACCTTCGAAAAGGTTTGAAGTTAGTAGCGATCTATTGGTTCAAATGCTACAGAGAGGGATTTTGATTTAAGGAAACAACTGGGCAGTGAAGGATGAGGAAGGACATGTGGGAGGCGTCTTGCGGTGGTCAAACTTCTAGAAGGCCAAGTGTGAGAAGCAGGAGGCGAGTAGTTGCTTAAAGGAGTGAGTTTGACCAAAGAGGGAGAGTGGCAGAGTAGCATGTGGGTTTTGGGATAGGATAGCTACACGCCTTGGGGGAGGTTTAGACTGATTTGGGATTCATGGTGGACAGTGACTAGGTCTACAGTCTTAATTTTGCATATTGGCTGCTATGCGGAGGAAGGTTGGATACGACGAAAAGGAGTTGCTTGATATGAATAAGGATACAACATGACTTTGGATTCGAATGTGTCGTCGCACCTTTAGTTTATGTCAATTTGTAGTGAACGGGTTTGTACAACTGGTGATGTTTTATTGGTTTCATAGTAATTGTTCTCGGTGCCGCATCGTTGGAAGGTTTCGAATAATTTGGCGGTTCGATAGCGCGAGGTCATGTCAGAGAGGAAGAATGAACCTTGGTGGGTTACAGAGTTAGGTAATGGTAGCTCCGATCTAAGTGGGAGAGACCCACTGGCTACGATTGGATTGCATGATTATCTACATGTGAAGTTTCTGGTTATCGGTGTATTGGTGGGTTATTACGAATAAGGAAAGAGAACATCAGTGGCAATTTCAGCAAGGATTTGAGGTATGTGTGCTATAATTGGACTTATTGACCCATGTTCAGGCTTTGGGAAGATTCAGGATTTATGCTTCGTGTATGGGTGATTTACAAGGAAAATAATTCAGCCGTGTGCTTCTTTGAATGGGTGTTCATGTGCTAGCGGAGCCTTAGAATTTGATTATATTCGGGACCAAGTCAGAGTGGGTGACTCTCAACAACGGTCCTAGTGAATTCAAAAGTTAAAAATGCGGTGCCTAAGGATTTCAAGCCCGCAGTATGGTTAAGAATCGATCTTTTGCAGCAGATTGTGAAAAGGGTCTTGGAGTGTTCTATGATATCTTCGGCTTGCAGTGCAGCATTTGGAGGAATGAGAGAAAATAACTTCGGATTCGTAGAGGAATATTCAGGATGGGCGTACCAGTTGAGGATGCGAATATGCGCACAAGGAGGGTATGAGATGGTTCGTGGGATTTGAGACAACATGGTCTCGTGATATAAGGTCACTCAGGATGAGTGCGAATTTGGGTTTGTGATGTTTTGAATGAAGCTATTATTATTTCTAAGTCAAGTCTAGAGTAAGGCAGGTCCATAGTAAATTAAAAGAAGTCAGATCAGTTAGCAATGGTTGGATTGGCATGATAATCGAAATGATCAGTTCCTTCAGCATGTTAAGTTACACATGTGCTTTATGGCGATAAGTGCGAGGCTTTCCGTCGCCGTGATCGATTTTATGTGGAGGCATTCGAGTGCTATGGTCTGTTATATATAGATGGATCCCGAAAGGGTTATGGTGGTTTAGACCACTACTTGAGGTTAGTATTTTCTGCGGATATGAGAATTCGGGCATGTGCTGCAATAATTCACTTGAAATGAGCTAAGTAAAAGGTTTCTATATGATGAAGTGTTTACCCTATTAGTGGTTCAAGAGTTATGATGAAATTCTTGTACTCTTGCGCATTGGCATGATTTAGGTGTAGTGGGCAGCATGAAAATTTGAAAGTTGAGGGTCAAGGTTGCCGTTTGGTATTGGAAGGAATAACACGAGCTCGGATGAGCGAGAAAGGATTCATATGGTTAGAATAAGATGGCGTTGTCTTTAGTGTCACCTGAGATCGGTGTCGGGTATGAGGGGCTTTGCATACTGATTGCGGATTCTTGAATTTGCTTTACAACTTTTGTGTGGCCGGTAGTATGTATGTACATGATCTTCGTCTGGTGCGGAAGGTCGGAGGAGTGTAACCCATGGAAATAATGTATAAGTGTGTCAGGTAGTCACTTAATTGATTAAAGATTGAAACCAAGTATAGAGATTGTGGTAAAATCAGTCGTTTTGAGCTCTAGCACGTCGTTCAGCAGTTTGAGGCCATGAGCAACTTCACTTCAGGTATTATGACTTGTACTATTAGTCGAAAGTGAGATTCACGGAGTTCAGAGTTGATTTGGAAAGAAAATTCTCATTTCGAAAGCTTTAAGTTGGAAGAATTGACTAAGGTTGGATTTTTGAGTAAACGATCTCGAAATCGGCATTTGAAGGTTCCAATAGGTTTGTATGATTATTTCGGACTTGGGCGTATGTCTTGATCGGAAGTTGACATTTTGGAAGAATTTCATAAATTTGCGTTGAAGTGCATTTCAATGCTATCAATGTCCGTTTGGGATTTCGAGTCTCGAAATAGCTTCGTATGGTGATTCTGGAATTGGGAGCGCATCCGGAAGTGGATTCGGAGGTCCGTAGGTCATTTGGCTAAAGCTAGAAATTTGAAGGGTTTTTTGAGAAGTTTGATCGGAAGTGGACTTTTTGGATATTGGGGTCGGATTTTGATTCCGAAAGTTGAAGTAGGTCTGTAATGTCAAATGTGACTTGTGTGCAAAGTTTGAGGCCAATCAAATATGATTTGATAGGTTTCGACATCGAATGTAAAAGTTTTAAGTCCTAAAGTTCATAAAGCTTGAATTGGGATGCGATTCATGGTTTTAGCGTTGTTTGATATGATTTGAAGGTCCGACTAAGTTTGTAATGTATTTTGGGATGTGTTGATATAATTGGTTGAGGTCACGAGGGCCTCAGGTGAAATTCGGATGGTAAACGGATCGAGTTTGGACTTGGAAGAAAGGTTGAAGCAGCTGCCTTCTGGTGTAAGCGCTTCTGCGAGGTTTGGGCCGCAGAAGCGGCCAAGAAGGGTGCATATGCGATTTTTGGTGGGGTAGTGCTGACACCGCAGATGCGGTCATCTCGCCGAAGAAGCGAGACCGCACCTACGGAAGAGAAGGTGCAGAAGCAGAGCGGGCAGCTGGAGCTCTATTGTCTATCATCTCTGATAGAGGATCACAATTCACCTCATGATTTGAAAATCTTTTCAAGAAACGTAGGGTACATGAGTAGATATCAGTACTAGTTCTTACTGCAGACAAACGCAAAGTCTGAATGCACTATACATATCTTGGAGGATATGTGGAGAGATTGCATTCTTGAGTTTGGAGGTTGTTGGGATACCTATCTATCTTTAGCTGGATTTTCCTACAATAATAATTTTCAGTCCAGCATTAAGATGTCATCATACAAAGCATTTATATGGTAAGAGATGTTGTTTTCCTATCGGGTGGTTTGAAGCTGGTGAGACTAACTTATGGGGACCTGGCCTAGTACAAGAAGCTATTGACATGATCCAATTAATCAGGCAGAGATTGCTCACAGCTCAAAGCAGACAAAAATCTTACGCAGATAAGAGAAGAAGAGATTTAGTGTTCACAATTGGGGATACAAGTGTTCCTAATGGTCTTCCCAATGGAAGGTGTGATGCGATTTGGGAAAAAGACGTAAGTTGAGCCTAAGGTTCATAGAACTGTTAATGTTGTGTATCTACCCCATGTTTAATGTATCTATACTAAAAGATATATATTGGACTTCTCTAAGGTACTTGAAGCACCGACCGTACAACTTGATGATAAATTAACTTATGGGGAAGATCGGGTCGCTATTATTGAAAACAACTACCAAAAAAGTTACAGACAGAAGAAATTGTGTCTGTGAAAGTCTTACAGGGAAATCACACCATTGAATAAGCTACTAGGAGGTAAAAGATATTATGCGAGTCAAGTATCTTCATTTAATTCAGTCTATATGTATGTACTTGAGTTAAATTCGGAGACCGAATATTACAAAAGGGTGTGTAATGCCCCATATTTAAGTTAGGGCATATTAGTAATATAATAGTTTAAACAAAATAATAATAGTAATAATAATAATAATAATAATAATAATAATAATAATAAAAAGGATAAAAGCCCAAAAGGAAAGACTAAACAAAAAGAGAAAAGGGGATTAAAGAAGAAAAACGAAGCCAAAGCTTTTGCCGCAACTAAACCTATCGACAAAGGTGTTAGATTCATCAAATAATTGAAACCAAATAACAAGAAACTTTAAAGCTTAAGTACATTGTGGCAGGTCTCTTTCAACTAAAGAATGGTAAGTTCTTCTTTATAGTTTTGTTTCCCTCGTTCTTTGATTTATGAAACTTTATAGGGTACTAGGATTTGTTTTTTCTATGGATAGTAGTTCTATTTGGTTTAGACTTATGCGCCTATGAGGTATCATGTGGTATTAAAATCAGATAAATATATTCAATGAAACGGTTGGAATTGATAGATTAAAGATGAATTTGAGTGAAGAACTCCTTACATAAAGTTGCTTCAATGATGACATAGTGCAATTATTTATCTTAAGCAAGTTTTAGATGTTTTTAAAAGCAATCTGGAATTATGTTTTCAACATTAAAATCTCAAAAGTTTACATATGACTTAAGGAGCATGATTAAGATATAAAATAATTTTCCCGTGGTCTGAACAAATCCAACTCAAGAAAAAATAATTGAGAATCAACGTGAAACTCCAAGAGTTGGATATTGTAAAATAGTTAAGGATTAGCCTAAACAACAAAATTGATAGAGGATCGATATGATGTGATTATAAATTGATTGAAGAAAGTCATACAGATTGCACGAGGCGATGTAGTTGGTATTTCAGCACGAGTACTGTGAGTAGTAATCTTACAACAATTTGTGTTTTCATAACCTGCATGGTTTATACATTATTTTGAAAATAAAATGTGTTACCGAATGTTTGAAATTGCATGTGGGACAAGTCCTTTATTTGATATGGTACTGAATAGTTTATTTGAGATGTTTACAGTTATTTAAAATGTTCTTACTGTTATGAGACGTGTTTTACTATTACTTGAGATATGATTACCGTTACCAAAATAGGATTACATGATTTGATAAGAATTGAAATGCCCTATACTATTTTGAAAATGCTTCCATGTTAATATTTACTGTTTACAAAGAAAAGTATAAATGGGAGGAGACTTTAAAGGATCCCGAAGCTAACGACGGGTTCGGTAGACCTGGTGCACCTTGTATTTACAGACTACCGAGTACAGTTATAGCCCTCGCTAGTGGGAAGGTAGAACTAGCATACAATTACAGTTTTCCCTCGAATAGGGACCTACATTAATATTTAACTCCTTTTACGACGGGGTCCACACAGTGATACAGATTACATGACCCCTTTCTGAAAACCTCCCAAACATAAAGATTTGCTATGATACAGTGCTTACCGAGTTTATTACCGAATTGTTCAATTGATTTTGCTACACGAAACACATGATGAAACTGATTACTATGTATTGTTTCTGAAAGAGCAGTTTTATAATAGTTTCTGTATAATATACTAGCATATTTTCTGGCTTGTCCCCTATTAAAAATGATTGTGATTAAGTTTTATTACTTATTGAACTAGTGACTCACTCCCCGCTATTTATTTACAGAGACAACAGTTGACGCGAGAGAGGATTTCGTTAATTAGAGTATATGAGTTGATAGTTCCTGATGAGCCCCGCACTTGTTCGCGTGGGTGAAGAGTTTATTTAGTTCTTCTTGTCTTTCCTTATGAACTCATAGAGTCTCTCCATAATCATTGTTATTAGTGTCATGAGTATTCATTCGTTATATTGGACTAGTTACTAGTATTGTACGTCTTTCGTATTTTTGAGATGTGTTTAGTATTATTATGTTGATAATGCTGGTGAAAACTCGTTTTTGGTTAGTTGATGAAGATTATGACTGATTTAGGTGAATATTGGTTGGTTGTTATTTGTTTATAAGACATGAAACCTTTGGATAGTCCTAAAACAGGGGAAACTCTGTCCGATTTTCTGTAAAATACTGATGAGGCTTACTTAGGGGCACTTACTCCTAAGTGCCGGTCATGATCCTAAATTGGGTCGTGATAGTACAACAGTAGAATGGTGTTAAACATCCGAAGATGGGAACTGAAGGTGGTATGTCTTTATGCTTTCTGTGGCTACTGGTAATAGCTAACCATTTTATCAGGCAAGAAAGTACTGGACATGAGTGTGTGTATTTTAGATAACTGGAGATGAGAACTGAGGTTCTCAACTTTGGAAGCGTCTAGTTGCCCTCTCTCCTAATTTGAGGACACTTGGGGTTCAATCGTCTATAGATTAATTTGCATGTTTTCAATAGTTGAGACTCGGTAAAGCAATTGTGTTTGTTGAAGAATGAGGTGATTAAACGAAGGTGATTAAGCATGAGGTGAAGAATTGAAAGTAGAGGTGATTAAGCGAACGTGGAGTACTCACAACATACGTCAGGAATTTCAATGTCTTCAACCATAGGTTCCTTTGCTGAAGTGGGAGGAGCAAGTTTATGCAAATAAACACCAATAGAATCAAGGTACAACCTAGAACGCCCCTGAAATCCCACAATAGCTACACCTTCTTTAATCACAAGCGAAAATGGGGTTCCACCAGCCTCACGCCCAAATGGTCCATAATTCTTTGCATTAGTTATAAAATATAGAGATTTTATAACCGAATGGCCATAAAAATGTCCAAATGTCCCCTTGATGCCTGTTAAATATTCCATAGGAGTTGCCTCAATAACAACCTAGTATTATTGCAAATCACATATCGGTTAAATAAGTAGCATAGTATGAAATTTTGAAAAGAATTCAAAAAATTGCAATAATATCATATCAGGATTCGAAATCTGTGGACCTAAAGGAAATTTGGACACTTAGTTGAATCTTCTCAATGCAAAGGAATGGGCGAAGTTAAATATGAAGCAACATGTGCATTCATATCTTTGACTATGTTGATATAACTATAGATTTTACGCTGTGTACACTGGAAATGCAAAACGTTGCTACACTATCATATTGAGTTGACCTATAACGTGATTTTTCAAATCAAAAGCCTGATAAGGTAACTTGAAGGCTGCAAGATAAATGAATAACCTGTTGTAACTATTTAATTATCTTAATAATTAATTATTTATATAATTTAAACTCATTGGTATGACATGACACAAATTTAACTTGAGAAGAACGTTGTCTCTTCGACCACAATGTTTTGGACTTACCTTCTCTCTTCGACCTCCATTCCCACAAAACTTTGGTGAGTCTATAGTAGTGCCTTTTTCAATAACTGTTCTATAAGACCCGACTGGTCGTTTTGAGTATTACATCCTTGTTTCCCCATTTACTGCTCAATTTATTCCTTACAGTTGATTTATGACTTATTGGGTAAGTTGGTTCGGGTCCGGAAGGATTTCGGAGTGAAATGAGACACTTAGTCTCATAATTAAAAACTTAAGTTGGAAAAGTTGACTGGTTATTCACTTAAGTGTAAACGACTTCGGAATTGAATTCTGAAGATTCCAGTAGCTCTGTATGGTGATTTTGGACTTAGGAGCGTGTCCGGAAAATTATTTGGAGGTCCGTAGTAGAATTAGGCTTGAAATGCCGAATGTTGAATTTTTGGGAAGTTTGATCGGGGGGTTGACTTTTTGACATCAGGGTAGAAATCCGATTTTGAAAATTTTAATAGGTCCGTTATGTCATTTATGACTTGTGTACAAAATTTGACACCAATCGGACTTGATTTGATAGGTTCCGGCGTCATTTGGGGAAACTTGAAATTTCAAAGTTCATTAGGCTTTAATTGGGGTATGATTCATGGTTTTAGTGTTGTTTGAGGTGATTTGAGGCTTCGACTAAGTTCGTATGATATTTTAGGACCTATTGATATATTTGGTTAAGATCCCGGGGGCCTCGGGTAAGTTTTGGATGGTTAACGGGTTGAATTTCGGACTTGGAACTCTTCTAGAATTTTTCTGATGTACCATCTAGTTTCCTTCATCGCGTTTGCGAGTGGAGCCTCGCGTTCGCGAAGAG
Organism: Nicotiana tabacum; assembly: GCF_000715075.1. Lineage (NCBI taxonomy): Eukaryota > Viridiplantae > Streptophyta > Magnoliopsida > Solanales > Solanaceae > Nicotiana > Nicotiana tabacum. The sequence continues at coordinate 157,616 of NW_027438323.1, forward strand.
GAACTGAGAGGCTGGCAATATTTTCTCTTCACGTTCGTGAAGAGGAGACTGCGTTCGCGAAGGGTGGACTGGGTGTGCATCACGAACACGAGAGGTGTTACGCGTTCGCGAAGAAGAGATGAAGCAGCTGAGGATCCTGGGAAATTGGTCTACTAGTTTGCGTAGGGTGTGTCGCGTTTGCGTAATGAGGGGGAACGAAGCATCGCATTCGCGATTGGTTGAACGCATTTGCGATTGGTTGAACGCGTTCGCGTATGCATAGAAGGCATTGAGGCAGACGCACTTTGTGCTTCGCGAATGCGAGGGTGATGTCGCGTTCGCAAAGGAGGAATTTCGACGGGAACTATTTTGTACTTCGCGATCGTGAGGCACTAACCGCGTTCGCGAAGAAGAAAAGCCTGGGCAGTGAGTTTAAGTTTTGAAAATGTGACTTCGTCCCATTTTCCATTTTTGACGGATTGGAGCTCGGGAAGAGGCGATTTTCAGGAGTTTTTGAAGGAAAACAACGGGGTAAGTGCTCTTAACTCAATATTGGTCAAATTACCCAAACCCATGGTTGTTTTTAACATTTAATTGGTGAATAAAGTTGAAAAATTGTGAAAACCCTCTTGGTATTATTTGGAGATTTGAGGGCGGAGTTGATGTCGGATTTGAGTAAAATTTGTATGGTTGGACTCGTGGTTGCATGGGCATTTAAATTTTTAAAATTTGTCTGGGTTCCGATACCTGGGCCCCACGGTCAATTTTTAAGTGTAATTTCGGATTTTATGAAAATATTAGTATTTTGATATGAAATTAATCCTTATAATTGTGTGGACTGAATCAAATTTATTGTGGCTAGATTCGAGCCATTCGGAAGTTGTTACGCGTAGAATAGAATTTTTGGAGCATTGTTTAGCTTGCTCGGCATTGGATTTGTCTTGTTCGAGGTAAGTAACTCTTCTAATCTTGGAGCTGAGGGTATGAATCCTGAATATATGTATTATGTGAATTTTTTGGAGGTGACGCACATGCTAGGTGATGGGCGTGTGGGCGTGCACTATAGAAATTGTGACGTAATTGGTTCCGTGGAATTTTGTAGTTAAATAATCTTGGCATTTTCTATTTAGTTTTATGTGTTAAAGAAATTGAGCTGAGAATCATGTTAAAAATCATGCCGAGGCTATGTGCAAGTATTATTGAGACCCACAGAGGTCATATTGCTGTTAAATTATTTGTTAAAAAAATGAAATTTCATACTCAGTCATGTTCATTCATTTCATATCATCTCTCAGTCTCTGTTGCAATTTGTTGATACATCATATCATCATTTTTGGGCTGATTTACATGAAATTGTGAGCCTGAGAGACTGGAGAAATTGATGATTGAGCGAGGCCGAGGGCATGATTGTGAGGATAATGATGGGATCAGGCTGCACGCCGCAGCAGGCCAGATTTGCTTTCTATAGCACGTGAGTTGTCCGTGCGGATCCAGATATTGATATTATAGAACGTGAGTTATTCGTGCATCACGTGAGTTATTCGTGCATCACGTGAGTTGTCTGTGCAGCACGTGAGTTGTCCGTGCAGCACGTGAGTTGTCCGTGCAGATTATAGCGTTTGGGCTGAAGGAGCCCCTCCGGAATCTGTACACACCCCCAGTGAGCGCATGTACCTACTGAGTGCGAGTGCCGAGCGATTGGGAGGACTGAGTGATTGGGAAGACTGAGTGAAATGATACTCTAAGTGTATGTATATGATTTTATCACTGAGTTGCATCGCATTGACATGCACACATGACATACATGCATAGAGATGTATTTTTCTCATGTTGTACAGTATTACATCATTCATGATTTCTCACACATGTTGACAGATGGGCATAGTGATGCATTTGTTTTTACATGGGTTTTCTGGAAAGAAAATGAAACATCTCATTTATTATTAAAAGGATTTTTTGGAAAATTATTGTTTTCAAACTTATTCATATTTTTGGCAGTTTCGGTAAAAGATTTGGGTTTTCACTGATGTACTTGAAAGGAGGAACTATTTTTAGAAATCATGATTTAGCTGAGCATTTTATCTCTGAGTTACTTCTTGTATTATTTGCTTTACGTGGTTATGAACTGTTGTGGACTATTGGTTTTGAACTCGACCTTGGTAAAAGCTCGTCACTACTTTCAACCTAAGGTTAGGTTTGTTACTTACTCAGTACATGGGGTCGGTTGTACTGATACTACACTTCTGCACCTTGCGTGCAGATGATGGCTGCTGATGTTGTTGTGTTCGATGGGAGAGGGATTTGAAGATGTACTTGCGTTCCGGTTGTAGCTGCCTCTTGTTCATGGTAGCCTTAGATTAAAAAAAACTCTATTTATATACTTTTCAAACAGATGATGTATTTACTTATACCAGCTTTGTAAACTCTATTCTCAGAAGCTGATGATTGGTACTACCAGTTCTTGAAGAATGTATAAGGTTAAGATAATTATTTACTTAAATTGCTTTAACAATTGTTATTGGAATTGGATACTTGAAAGCTGGCTTACCTAGCGGGTTGGGTTAGGTGCCATCACGACTAGTTGGATCTTGGGTCGTGACAGGTTCTCAACATGATAGAGTCTATACAATCTCCATGAGCAATCAATATTTCTTTAATGAGGCTTTTCAGCTTGTAATTCCATTCTGATCCACTAGTGCCTCCCCATGTCTCCACCAATATTGAGTCTGCTTGATCGTAACTCACTTGATTTCCCTTCATATAAATAACAAACCAATGGCTCCATTATCAATTTTTATCCATATATTGGTAATATTATTTTGTAGTGAAAACAAAATAAATTGAAAATAGGCACAGTCATGTTAAAGAAGAGAAGGCAAGGTCTACCACTGTTGGCGATTTGCTTTGATTTTTTTCAATCCTTTTCACTTAATATTTCCTATGATCATTCTATTTAAAGTTATTCATTCTACATAAGGTGTTAGAAGAGTAACACAAGTCATTAGTTTTAAGAAAGGGATCCATGCTTGTGTGTAAGTATGAGGTAAAGTAATGGAAGTATAGGTGATTAAGAAAAGGAGGAATTTAACAGTGAGAACTAGTTAATTAATCCGCCTTCGCGCAATCACAAAAAATTACCAGTGAGTTATTAAGTGATAATTTTATAAATTAGTCCATAAATAAAAAGGAGAAATATGACAAGTACTTAAAATAATTTTTCATCTATAAAAATTATATCTCACTATTAATAAAACTTAAAAATATCATAAAACGATAACGCTCTTCTTCTTAAAATATTGTTCACCCGAAAAACGAATAGAGTTGAATTTGTACGTAGTTCTAAGGATATGTGGCGTAGCCTAATACTAATCATATGGAAAAATAGAAATATTAAGTATAGATTGCAAATAATGCAAAATAGACAAGGTCGCAAAGAAGATGAGATTTTGGGCTAAACAAGTGGAATCAGATTAAGAAGCTTGAAGGAACAACTCTTCACTATAGGAGAATTTGATGCTTGAATTACTATCTTAGCAAAAAACTTGGCCTTACAAAAATAATAACCATGCCTTTTGTAGTATAGGGATCTTTATTTAAATATAATTAAAAATACTTAGTGGGAGACACATGATAAATCAGCTTTCCCACAATTCCAGCTCAGATTCTTTCCTCTAGTGGGATTGCAACGACTCCTGTCTGTGAGTTCGATCTTGACTCGAGCTCTCGATCTCGGCTTGAGCTCGATTCTGACTCGATCTTTCGATCTTGGCTTAAGCTCAATTCTGACTCGATCTCTCGAATTGATTCGGGGTCAATGCTGGTCGGTCTCTGTAGCATAACCTTGATAGCTTTACTTTGCATAATAGTTCGATTCGAGTCCGAGCTTGATAAAGATACTGAACTCGACATTAATCGGCCCCTCGGTTTCGAAGCTTGTTTATACCATCTTTGGAACCCATCTTGAGGTCTTACTTCGATAGATTATCTTTCGAACTCAATTAGACGTACGAAGGCCAAAATTTATTTCGACCGCACATATATAGTCCCCTCGTTTCTCAAAAAGAATGTGTTGTGAAACAATATGATTTTTAAAAGTCTCGATAGGATGATAAGCTGACATTTTCATGTGGCTCGATCATGACGCACGTGAGAGCTGTCCCGTCAATTTAGGTTTTCAAGGCATTTAATGCATGTCAGACGGTGGTCGGCCACCGCTGATACTGAACCGCCATCGCTTAAACCTATAAATAACCCTTCCTTTTATCATTTACTACTTTTACATCTAAATCTTCCAAATCTCTCATGTCCCTTTTCGTATTATTTGTCTTGCCCGTAAATCTGTGATTTCTCTTTGCAAAAAGCCCCTCTTCAATTTTACCAAATTTTTGCCACCTCCTATTCCTCACTTTTTATTTTGAAAATGGCTAAAACATCACAAACCATTCCTCCGAAAGAGAAGGCTACATCTTCACAGTGTGCCGCCGATGAGACACCGGAAGAACCACGACCTGAGGAGTGCATTCCCCGGGCGTGTGTTCTTACTTCTAATTTTAAGATCGATAAAGGCTCATCGGTCCCTGGTCGATGTGAGCCAGTATTGAGGTATATGTGTTCGATAACCGAAAAGCACCTCAAATAGCTAAAGAAAGATTGCAATTGGATAAAAAAGAAATAATAATTCCTACTTCTGACAAAGATATCACCACTTACGTGAAAGGGATTTTCAACGTGTATACTTACCCATTCACGTTAGGTCATGATAAATCAGCTTTCCCACAATTCCTGCTAAGATTCTTTCCTCTAGTGGGATTGCAACAACTCCTGTCTGTGAGTTCGATCTTGACTCGAGCTCTCGATCTCGGCTTGAGCTCGATTCTGACTTGATCTTTCGATCTTGGCTTAAGCTCGATTCTGACTCGATCTCTCGAATTGATTCGGGGTCAATTCTGGTCGGTCTCTGTAGCATAAGCTTGATAGCTTTACTTTGCATAATAGTTCGATTCGAGTCCGAGCTTGATAACGATACCAAACTCGACATTAATCGGCCCCTCGGTTTCGAAGCTTGTTTGTACCATCTTTGGAACCAATCTCGAGGTCTTACTTCAATAGATTATCTTTCGAAGTCGATTAGACGTACGAAGGACGTAATTTATTTTGACCGCATATAGATAGTCCCCTCGTTTCTCAGAAAGAATGTGGTGAGAAACGATATGATTTTTCAAAGTCTTGATCGGATGATAAGCTGACATTTTCATGTGGCTCGATCATGACGTACGACGTGATAGCTGTCCCGTCGATTTAGTTTTTCAAGGCATTTAATGCATGTCAGACGGTGGTCGGCCACCGCTGATACTGAACCGTCATCGCTTATACCTATAAACAACCCTTCATTTTATCATTTACTACTTTTACATCTTAATCTTCCAAATCTCTCAAGTCCCTTTTCACATTCTTTGTCTTGCCACCAAATCTGTGATTTCTCTTTGCAAAAAGCCCCTCTTCAATTTTACCAAATTTTAGCCACCTTCTTCTATTCCTCACTTTTTATTTCGAAAATGGCTAAAACATCACAAACCATTCCTCAGAAAGAGAAGGCTACATCTTCACAGTGTGCCGCCGATGAGACACCGGCAGAACCACGACCTGAGGAGTGCGTTCCCCGGGCGTGTGTTCTTACTTCTGATTTTAAGATCGATAAAGGCTCGTCGGTCCCTGATCGATGTGAGCCAGTATCTAGGTATATATGTTTGATAACCGAAAAGCATCTCAAATAGCTAAAGAAAGATTGCAATTGGGATAAAAAAGAAATAATAATTCCTACTTCTGACGAAGATATCACGACTTACGTGAAAGGGTTTTGAACGTGTATACTTACCCTTTCACGTTAGGTCCCCTCGATTCTATTATTATTGATTTCTGTAGTCAATACCAGATAAACCTAGGCCAGGTCCATCCTTCCTTTTGGCGGATCGTCATCTTGATCCGATATTTTGCGAACAAAATCGAGGGGATGCCGTTCACCCTCCACCATCTTATTCGATTGTACCGTCCTCGAATTTTTCGAGGAGGGTTAATAAAACTTCAGCGTCGGGAAACCAAGGCTTTGTTCTCGAGCATTGATGAGGACAGGGATCGGGGTTGGATGGGCAGGTTCGTTCGAGTGAGGACTTCGGACCTGATTCCGACTGAAAAGATTCCCTTTCCCGAGGAGTGTAATATGAAACGTAAGTGTGATCCTACTGTTACTTCTATTTTGCTCTTTCATTTCTTTTCTCATCGATGCTTTTATTTATGTGATGCAGCGGTTCCCTGGATGCCCGAAGCAGTTCCCAATCTTAAGAACTGGGTACGAGCTCTTGTTTCGACCTCCACATACACTGAGCGCTCATGTTGTGATTTGTCAAAGGGTCGGTGGGAGGCCAAAAATCACGGTAAGCCCCTTTCTTGTACTCTTTTGATAATTCAAATGAGCTGGCATTCAAAATATTTTAATAAAATTTTTCATATACAGGTTTGGGCAAAGATGCAGTTTTGAGGCCCTTGTCCATCGAGGAAGAAACCTTGGCCTCTATCCCAAAGCCGGTGAAGCTTGTTTGTACATCTTTGGAACCCGTCTCGAGGTCTTACTTAAATAGATTATCTTTCGAACTCAATCAGACGTACGAAGGCCGTAATCTATTTTGACCGCATATAGATAGTCCCCTCGTTTCTTAGAAAGAATGTGGTGAGAAACGATATGATTTTTCAAAGTCTTGATCGGATGATGAATTGACGTTTTCATGTGGCTCGATCATGACGCACGTGATAGCTGTCCCGTCAATTTAGTTTTTCAAGGCATTTAATGCATGTCAGACGGTGGTCGGCCAACGCTGATACTGAATCGTCATCTCTTAAACCTATAAACAACCCTTCATTTTATCATTTACTACTTTTACATCTTCAATCTTCCAAATCTCTCAAGTCCCTTTTCGCATTCTTTGTCTTGCCCGCAAATCTGTGATTTCTCTTTGCAAAAAGCCCCTCTTCAATTTTACCAAATTTTTGCCAGCTTCTTCTATTCCTCACTTTTTATTTCGAAAATGGGTAAAACATCACAAACCATTCCTCAGAAAGAGAAGGCTACATCTTCACAGTGTGCCGCCGATGAGACACCGGCAGAACCACGACCTGAGGAGTGCGTTCCCCGGGCTTGTGTTCTTACTTCTAATTTTAAGATCAATAAAGGCTCGTCGGTCCCTGGTCGATGTGAGCCAGTATTGAGGTATATGTGTTCGATAATCGAAAAGCTTCTCAAACAGCTAAAGAAAGATTGCAATTGGGATAAAAAGAAATAATAATTCCTACTTCTGACTAAGATATCACCACTTACGTGAAAGGGATTTTTAACGTGTATACTTACCCTTTCACGTTAGGTCATGATAAATCAGCTTTCCCACAATTCCGGATAAGATTCTTTCCTCTAGTGGGATTGCAACGACTCCTGTCTGTGAGTTCGATCTTGAATCGAGCTCTCGATCTCGGCTTGAGCTCGATTCTGACTCGATCTTTTGATCTTGGCTTAAGCTCGATTCTTGCTCGATCTCTCGAATTGATTCGGGGTCAATGCTGGTCGGTCTCTGTAGCATAAGCTTGATAGCTTTACTTTACATAATAGTTCGATTCGAGTCCGAGCATGATAACGATACCGAACTCGACAGTAATCGGGCCCTCGGTTTTGAAGCTTGTTTGTACCATCTTTGGAACCCATCTCGAGGTCTTACTTCGATAGATTATCTTTCGAACACGATCAGACGTACGAAGGCCGTAATCTATTTTGACCGCATATAGATAGTCCCCTCATTTCTCAAAAAGAATGTGGTGAGAAACGATATGATTTTTCAAAGTCTTGATCGGATGATAAGCTGACGTTTTCATGTGGCTCGATCATGACGCACGTGATAGCTGTCCCATCGATTTAGTTTTTCAAGGCATTTAATGCTTGTCAGACGGTGGTCGGCCACCGATGATACTGAACCGCCATTGCTTAAACCTATAAATAACCCTTTATTTTATCATTTACTACTTTTACATCTTCAATCTTCCTAATCTCTCAAGTCCCTTTTCGCATTCTTTGTCTTGCCCGCAAATCTGTGATTTCTCTTTGCAAAAAGCCCCTCTTCAATTTTACCAAATTTTTGCCAGCTTCTTCTATTCCTCACTTTTTATTTCGAAAATGGCTAAAACATCACAAACCATTCCTCAGAAAGAGAAGGCTACATCTTCACAGTGTGCCGCCGATGAGACACTGGCAGAACCACGACCTGAGGAGTGCGTTCCCCGGGCTTGTGTTCTTACTTCTAATTTTAAGATCGATAAAGGCTCGTCGGTCCCTGGTCGATGTGAGCCAGTATTGAGGTATATGTGTTCGATAACCGAAAATCTTCTCAAACAGCTAAAGAAAGATTGCAATTGGGATAAAAAGAAATAATAATTCCTACTTCTGACTAAGATATCACCACTTATGTGAAAGGGATTTTCAACGTGTATACTTACCCTTTCACGTTAGGTCATAATAAATCAACTTTCCCACAATTCCGGATAAGATTCTTTCCTCTAGTGGGATTGCAACGACTCCTGTCTGTGAGTTCGATCTTGAATCGAGCTCTCGATCTCGGATTGAGCTCGATTCTGACTCGATCTTTTGATCTTGGCTTAAGCTCGATTCTTGCTCGATCTCTAGAATTGATTCGGGGTCAATGCTGGTCGGTCTCTATAGCATAAGCTTGATAGCTTTACTTTGCATAATAGTTCGATTCGAGTCCGAGCATGATAACGATACTGAACTCGACAGTAATCGGGCCCTCGGTTTTGAAGCTTGTTTGTACCATCTTTGGAACCCATCTCGAGGTCTTACTTCGATAGATTATCTTTCGAACTCGATCAGACGTATGAAGGCCGTAATCTATTTTGACCGCATATAGATAGTCCCCTCACTTCTCAAAAAGAATGTGGTGAGAAACGATATGATTTTTCAAAGTCTTGATCGGATGATAAGCTGACGTTTTCATGTGGCTCGACCATGACGCACGTGATAGCTGTCCCATCGATTTAGTTTTTCAAGGCATTTAATGCTTGTCAGACGGTGGTCGGCCACCGATGATACTGAACCGCCATTGCTTAAACCTATAAATAACCCTTCATTTTATCATTTACTACTTTTACATCTTCAATCTTCCTAATCTCTCAAGTCCCTTTTCGCATTCTTTGTCTTGCCCGCAAATCTGTGATTTCTCCTTGCAAAAAAACCCTCTTCAATTTTTCCAAATTTTTGCCACCTTTTTCTATTCCTCACTTTTTATTTCGAAAATGGCTAAAACATCACAAACCATTCCTCAGAAAGAGAAGGCTACATCTTCACAGTGTGTCGCCGATGAGACACCGGCAAAACCACGACCTGAGTAGTGCGTTCCCCAGGTGTGTGTTCTTACTTCTGATTTTAAGATCGATAAAGGCTCGTCGGTCCCTACTCGATGTGAGCCTGTATTAAGGTATATGTGTTCGATAACCGAAAAGCACCTCAAACAGCTAAAGAAAGATTGCAATTGGGATAAAAAAGAAATAATAATTCCTACTTCTGACAAAGATATCACCACTTACGTGAAAGGGATTTTCAACGTGTATACTTACCCTTTCACGTTAGGTCATGATAAATCAGCTTTCCCACAATTCCTGCTAAGATTCTTTCCTCTAGTGGGATTGCAACGACTCCTGTCTGTGAGTTCGATCTTGACTCGAGCTCTCTATCTCGGCTTGAGCTCGATTCTGACTCGATCTTTTGATCTTGGCATAAGCTCGATTCTTGCTCGATCTCTCGAATTGATTCGGGGTCAATGCTGGTCGGTCTCTGTAGCATAATCTTGATAGCTTTACTTTGCATAATAGTTCGATTCGAGTCCGAGCTTGATAACGATACCGAACTCGACATTAATCGGGCCCTCGGTTTCGAAGCTTGTTTGTACATCTTTGGAACCCGTCTCGAGGTCTTACTTCGATAGATTATCTTTTGAACTCGATCAGACGTACAAAGGCCGAAATCTATTTTGATCGCATATAGATAGTCCCCTCGTTTCTTAGAAAGAATGTGGTGAGAAACGATATGATTTTTCAAAGTCTTGATCGGATGATGAACTGACGTTTTCATGAGGCTCGATCATGACGCACGTGATAGCTGTCCCGTCAATTTAGTTTTTCAAGGCATTTAATGCATGTCAGACGGTGGTCGGCCAACGCTGATACTGAACCGTCATCTCTTAAACCTATAAACAACCCTTCATTTTATCATTTACTACTTTTACATCTTCAATCTTCCAAATCTCTCAAGTCCCTTTTCACATTCTTTGTCTTGCCCGCAAATCTGTGATTTCTCTTTGCAAAAAGCCCCTCTTCAATTTTACCAAATTTTTGCCATCTTCTTCTATTCCTCACTTTTTATTTCGAAAATGGCTAAAACATCACAAACCATTCCTCAGAAAGAGAAGGCTACATCTTCACAGTGTGCCGCCGATGAGACACCGGCAGAACCACGACCTGAGGAGTGCGTTCCCCGGGCTTGTGTTCTTACTTCTAATTTTAAGATCGATAAAGGCTCGTCGGTACCTGGTCGATGTGAGCCAGTATTGAGGTATATGTGTTCGATAACCGAAAAGCTTCTCAAACAGCTAAAGAAAGATTGCAATTGGGATAAAAAGAAATAATAATTCCTACTTCTGACTAAGATATCACCACTTACGTGAAAGAGATTTTCAACTTGTATACTTACCCTTTCACGTTAGGTCATAATAAATCAACTTTCCTACAATTCCGGATAAGATTCTTTCCTCTAGTGGGATTGCAACGACTCATGTCTGTGAGTTCGATCTTGAATCGAGCTCTCGATCTCGGCTTGAGCTCGATTCTGACTCGATCTTTTGATCTTGGCTTAAGCTCGATTCTTGCTCGATCTCTAGAATATATTCGGGGTCAATGCTGGTCGGTCTCTGTAGCATAAGCTTGATAGCTTTACTTTGCATAATAGTTCGATTCGAGTCCGAGCATGATAACGATACCGAACTCGACAGTAATCGGGGCCTCGGTTTTGAAGCTTGTTTGTACCATCTTTGGAACCCATCTCGAGGTCTTACTTCGATAGATTATCTTTCGAACTCGATCAGACGTACGAAGGCCGTAATCTATTTTGACCGCATATAGATAGTCCCCTCATTTCTCAAAATGAATGTGGTGAGAAACGATATGATTTTTCAAAGTCTTGATCGGATGATAAGCTGACGTTTTCATGTGGCTCGATCATGACGCATGTGATAGCTGTCCCATCGATTTAGTTTTTCAAGGCATTTAATGCTTGTCAGACACTGGTCGGCCACCGATGATACTGAACCGCCATTGCTTAAACCTATAAATAACCCTTCATTTTATCATTTACTACTTTTACATCTTCAATCTTCCTAATCTCTCAAGTCCCTTTTCGCATTCTTTGTCTTGCCCGCAAATCTGTGATTTCTCCTTGCAAAAAAACCGTCTTCAATTTTTCCAAATTTTTTCCACCTTTTTCTATTCCTCACTTTTTATTTCGAAAATGGCTAAAACATCACAAACCATTCCTTAGAAAGAGAAGGCTACATCTTCACAGTGTGTCGCCGATGAGACACCGGCAAACCCACGACCTGAGTAGTGCGTTCCCCAGGCGTGTGTTCTTACTTCTGATTTTAAGATCGATAAAGGCTCGTCGGTCCCTACTCGATGTGAGCCAGTATTGAGGTATATGTGTTCGATAACCGAAAAGCACCTCAAACAGATAAAGAAAGATTGCAATTGGGATAAAAAAGAAATAATAATTCCTACTTCTGACAAAGATATCACCACTTACGTGAAAGGGATTTTCATCGTGTATACTTACCCTTTCTCGTTAGGTCATGATAAATCAGCTTTCCCACAATTCCTACTAAGATTCTTTCCTCTAGTGGGATTGCAACGACTCCTATCTATGAGTTCGATCTTGACTCGAGCTCTCGATATCGGCTTGAGCTCGATTCTGACTCGATCTTTCGATTTTGGCTTAAGCTCGATTCTGACTCGATCTCTCAAATTGATTCGGGGTCAATGTTGGTCGGTCTCTGTAGCATAAGCTTGATAGCTTTACTTTGCATAAAAGTTCGATTCGAGTCCGAGCTTGATAACGATACTGAACTCGACATTAATCGGCCCCTCGGTTTCGAAGCTTGTTTGTACCATCTTTGGAACCCATCTCGAGGTCTAACTTCGATAGATTATCTTTCGAACTCGATCAGACGTATGAAGGCCGAAATATATTTCGATCGCATATAGATAGTCCCCGCGTTTCTCAGAAAGAATGTGGTGAGAAACGATATGATTTTTCAAAGTCTTGATGGGGTGATAAGCTAACGTTTTCATGTGGCTCGATCATGACGCACGTGATAGTTGTCCCGTCGATTTAGTTTTTCAAGGCATTTAATGCATGTCAGACGGTGGTCGGCCATCGCTGATACTGAACCGCCATCGCTTAAACCTATAAATAACACTTCATTTTATCATTTACTACTTTTACATCTTCAATCTTCCAAATCTCTCAAGTCCCTTTTCGCATTCTTTATCTTGCCCGCAAATATGTGACTTCTCTTTGTAAAAAGCCCCTCTTCAATTTTACCAAATTTTTGCCACCTTCTTCTATTCCTCACTTTTTATTTCGAAAATGGATAAAACATCACAAACCATTCCTCAGAAAGAGAAGGCTACATCTTCACAGTGTGCCACCGATGAGACACCAGCAGAACCACGACCTGAGGAGTGCGTTCCCCGGGCGTGTGTTCTTACTTCTGATTTTAAGATCGATAAAGGCTCGTCGGTCCCTGGTGGATGTGAGCTAGTATTGAGGTATATGTGTTCGGTAACCAAAAAGCACCTCAAACAGCTAAATAAAGATTGCAATTGGGATAAAAAAGAAATAATAATTCCTACTTCTGACAAAGATATCACCACTTACGTGAAAGGGATTTTCAACGTGTATACTTACCCTTTCGCGTTAGGTCCACTCGATTCTGTTATTATTGATTTCTGCAGTCAATACCAGATAACCCTAGGCCAGGTCCATCCTTCCTTTTGGCGGATCGTTATCTTGATCCGATATTTTGCGAACAAAATCGAGGGGATGTCGTTCACCCTTGACCATCTTATTCGATTGTACCATCCTCGACTTTTTTGAGGAGGGTTTATCAATCTTTAGCGTCGGGCAACCAAGGATTTATTCTCGAGCATTGATGAGGACAGGGATTAGGGCTGGATGGGCAGGTTCATTCGAGTGAGGACTTCGTACCTGATTCCGATTTAAAAGATTCCCTTTCCCGAGGAGTGGAATATGAAACGTAAGTGTGATCCTAGTGTTACTTCTATTTTTCTCTTTCATTTCTTTTCTCATCGATGCTTTTTTTTTTGTGATGTAGCGGTTCCCTGGATGCCCGGAATAGTTCCCGACCTCCACATACACCGAGCGCTCATGGCGTGATTTGTCAAAGGGTCACCAAGCCCTTTTTATGGTGGAGGAATTTGGCTCTAAGCATAATAAAATAAACATTCAGTGGGACACCCATGATATGCCAGCTTTTCCACAATTTCTACCAAGATTCTCTGTAGTGGGGTTGCCACGGCTTTTGTCTGCGAGCTTGGTCTTGCTTAGAGCCTTCGATTTCGGTATGAGGTGGTTTTGGCTCGATCCCTTGATCTTGATTCGAGCACGATCCTGTCTCGAGCCCTCGAAATGATTCGAGGTCAATGTTGGTCGGTCTCTGGATTATAAGCATGATAGATCTACTCTACATCACTGTTCGATTTGGATTCGAGCTTGATAATGATATCGAATTTGGCATGGATAGGCCCCCCTAGGTTTGAGGTTAGTTTGTTCTACCTTCAGGATCTTACTTTGATAGATCAACGTTTGAACTCGGTACGGACGTGCGAAGGCCGAAATCTATTTCAACTGTATACAACTACAATGCTTATTCCAGCATTGGGATTACGTACAGTAGCTTGGTTTAAGGAATTTTATCAGGCAGCATTTCGTCTCATCAAAATGATGAAATACACACATGTTGTTATATCAACACAACTACTGGAGTCCTAGAACTTCCATTCTACAAAGAAGAAGTCCAATATACTATGGTTTAGCTTTTGTCGAACTTTGGATTGCAAACGATGGCGCCTAGTGAGAGCTTTGTAGGTGCTACAGAGATAAGTTTGCAATTGGTGTGTCAAGTCAAAAGCAACACTACAAGATGGAAGTCTTTAAACACACATTCTTTTACTTTATTTTTATGATAGCCACGTGCAACCATTTATTTGAACTATTTGTAATATTTGGACCCAGTGTGGGATTTATTTAATATAATAACAATTATGTGAATAACCTAGTGGTTTACTTGCTTTAAAAAAAATCTGAAGTTTATTAAAATATTATTTATTTGGAAAAGAAAGGGGTAATTCCCCCACTCAAAGTTAGGCAAGATACTTATCTTTTTGAGGTTATGTTGATATTCCAAAATAACCTTGTTGCTTGAATTGACCTCCGGATAGCTCAAATAAATCCAAATTAATTGTATAACTTCATTAAAATTCATCGAAAATAATTTCGGATAATAAAACGTCGACGTAAAATTTTACATTAAAAAGTCAACACGGAGCTCGTCTCTCTGAACCAGACAGAATTGTTACGAAATCTGAACACCCATTTCGATACGAGTTAAACCATACCAATTTTATCGAATTCCAATAACAAATCATACTCCAAATCTTAAATTTCCGTTTTTGAAGAGTTTTACAAAAATCCCAATTTTCTCCATTAAAACTCGAATTAAACAATGAATATAATCATGGATTTATGAAATATAATCACTTTCGGATATAGAACATTTACCCCAGTCGAAGTCGTAAAGAAATCCTCAAAAGCGCCCAAGAACCGAACTCCAAAAATCCCAATCGAAAATGAAGATATTTCTTGAAGATCTAAGGATTTCATGGTGGATTGAGTTAGTTCTAGAGTGGAAATGATATAATGAAACGCCAAATTAGTAGGGATTACTCACCGTGGAGATGGGGGGAGTTGGAGGGCTTGAAAGAGCGGAGGAAAGCACCAAAATACGGCCAAGATGAATGGGGGAAAATAAACCCCGAAGTGAGTAATTAATATTTCGAGTGCCACAGGTGGCGTGGGGCACTACACGTGGCCCTGTTTCCAGACCCTTAAAAATCCCAACGCCAGGGCTAGCACCACACGCTACTATAACGATCCGACTTGTCGTTTTAAGAATTTATGCCCCGTTCAGTGACTTAAGGTCTCGAGCAGCTTCGCAACATGTATTATGACCCGCGGGTATGGTGGAGTTTGAATTACTGAAGACTCGGAATTAAATTAAAAGAAAAATCCTTATTTATAAGCTTAAATGGAAAGAGTTGACCAGAGAGTTGACTTTTGAGCAAACGACTATGTAATAGAATTTTGATGATGTCAATAGCTCTGTATGGTGATTATGGACTTAGGAGCGTGTCCGGAAAATTATTTGGAGGTCTGTAGAGGAATTTGGCTTGAAATGGCAAAAGATGAATTTTTGGGAAGTTTGACCGGGGGTTGAATTTTTGATATCGGGGCCGGAATCCGATTCTGGAAATTGGAATAGCTTCGTTATGTCAATTATGACTTGTGTGCAAAATTTGAAGTCATTCCAGATTGATTTGATGTGTTTCGACACAAGATATAGAATTTGAAAGTTCAAAGTTCATAGATTTTGATTTGAGGTGTGATTCGTAGTTTTGATATTGTTTGATGTGATTTGAGGCCCCGAGCAGGTTCGTGTTATGTATTGGGACTGGTTGATATGCTCAGACGGGATACCGAGTGGCTCGGTTGAGTTTCGGGGTGGTTTCAGACCATTTCTAGACATTTTTAGTTGCTGGTTTTTGGCCACAGATGTATGCATCGTGATCGCAGACAAATGGTCGCGATCGCGAAGAGTAATTTTGCAGTTTGGAGACTAAGAATCGCGATCGCGAAAGCCTTTTTGCGATCGCGTAGAGGAAACTCCTGTCGCACTGACCCGACTTTGGAAGCTCATATCTCGCAATTTATAAGGAATTTGGAAATGATCTAAAAATGAAAGTTGTAGCCCTTTGTATCTAGTTTTCTTAAATGTAAACCATTTTTCATTTGGAGTTGGGTACAAAAAGTTATGGTAGATATAAGATAGGCTGTCGGGGAAGAGTTTGGAAATCTCTGTTGCATAGGGCTGACTTTGGAAATCTCTGTTGCATAGGGCTGACTTTGGAAGCTTATATCTCGAAATATATAAGGAATTGGGAGATTAGAAACAAATTAAAGTTATAGCCCTTGGAATCTAGTTTTCCGAAAGTTACACCATTCATCATTTGAAGTTTTGTACAAAAAGTTATGACAATTATACTAGAGGCTGTATGGAAATGTTGGGTAGTTTGTTCTTCGCGATCGCGATTGGTTTTCCGCGATCGCGAAGAGCAATTTTGGAGCTGAAAAATTTTGTGCTTCGCGATCGCGAAGCATTTTCCGTGATCGCGAAGAGTAAATACCTGGGCAGTATCTATATTTCAAGGTTTCAATCATTTTTTAACATATATGGAGCTATGGAGCTCGGATTGAAGCGATTTTCACCATATGGATTGGGATAAGTGTTCTATATCCTAAAGTATTTATATTTAATGAATCTATGATTATATGCATCGTTTAATTTGGATTTTAATGGAAGAAATCAAGATTTTTGTAAAAATCTTCCAAAAACGAAAATTTAAGATTTGGAGGTCGAGTTGTTATTGGAATTCGATAAAATTGGTATGGTTGAACTCGTATCGGAATGGGTGCTCGGATTTCATGAAAAAGTATGTCGGATTTCGAGGGGCAGGACCCGCATTGACTTTTGTTGAACTTTTGAAATAAATTTTTAAGTCGATGTATTATTATCCGGAATTGTTTCCGATGAATTTTAATGAAGTTATTCAATTAATTTAGATAGATTTGAGTGGTCCGGATGTCAATTCAAGAAAGAAGGCAATTTTGAAATATCGGAATAACTTCAAAAAAGGTAAGTGCCTTGCTTAACCTCGAGTGGGGGAAATATCCCTTAGGCATTGAGTATTATGTGCAAATTGTGTAATTGAAACCATGTACGCGAGGTGACGAGTACGTACTTGGTTTATATGTGCAAATTTCGTTGATTAAAATCCTTAGATGCTCTTATGTATTAAGTTGGAAATTATTGGCACTTATTAAATCCTCTATTTGTCATGCCTAGATCCTTGTTTGTTGAAATTATTTTTAAATGATAATTTGGTGTGACTGCCACCTTGAATTTACGTGAAATATTTATTTGGAAGGATTTTTATTTAGAAAGTATTATATGAAAGAGTTATATTTGAAAGATATTTTATTTGAGGAAAATTATATTTGAAGGAGAGTTATTTGGTAGAATTATATGTGAAGGACATTTATTTGAAGAATTTGATTTAATTGGGTGTACTTGTATTTATTATTTATTGAGCGATATTAAATGGTGTTTTGTTGTCTTGATGTGCATATCACTGGCTGTTTTATGATGTCCTTATTGTTATCTGTTCCTACTATTTTGTATATTATATTGCACAGGCTATTAGATTAGTGAGTGTCTTGACTGTACCTCGTCTCTACTCCATTGAGGTTAGTCTTTATACTTACTGGGTACCGACCGTGGTGTACTCATACTACATTTCTGCATATTTTTGTGCAGAGCCAGGTATTGGAGATATCGGACTTGGGCAGAGAAAAGCGGGATCGTAAGGATTCAAGGTAGATCTGCTTGGTCGTCGCAGTCCCTTGGAGTCTTTTCATTTCATTGTACTGTTAATTTTTAATCAAACATTATTGTATATTCGGTCTTCGTGATCATTCCATGTATTCGGTTAGAGTTCGTGACTCAGTACTACTAGTCTTGGGAGATTGTATATTCATATTTGTTCCGCTGTTAGTTTTGATTACTTATTTAATTAAAAAAAATGGCTTCGAAATGTAATGAAAATCGGCTTACCTAGTGTTAGAGACTAGGTGCCATCAAGACGCATGTGGCGGGATTTTGGTTCGTGACAGCTACTCTGGGCGCTGGTGATAAGATTTTTTTCTATCTCTCCCGGATCAAGGTTATTTCGGTAACCACTACTTTCACACAAGATTTATTCAAGAATTTCCCCGAGGTACCAAACTTCAAAATTACGAATCACACATCGATTCAAGCCTAAGAAACTTATGAACTTCCGAATTCGAAATTCTACATTCGATGCCGAAACCTATCAAATCAAGTCAGATTGACCTCAAATTTTGCACACGAGTCATAAATGACATAATGGACCTGTTCATTTTCGGAATCGAATTTCGACCCCGATATCAATAAAGTCAACTCCCGGTCAAACTTCTAAAAACAATTCTTCCATTTTTCAACTTTCGCCAAAATGCGTCGAATTGTTTGACGGACTTCCAAATCTATATCCGGACATACGCCAAAAATCAAAATCACCATACGAAGCTATTGAAATCACCAAAATTCCATTTCGGAGTCATTTGCTCAAAAGTGAAAACTCCGGTCAACTCTTTTCATTTGAGCTTCAAAAGTAAGAATTGTTCTTTCATTTTAATTCTGAATCTTCCGGAAGCCAAACTCAGCTGCACATGTACGTTATAATAAATATTACGAAGTTGCTCGGGACCTTAAGTCACTGAACGGAATGTTAATTGTCAAAATGACAAGTCAGGTCGTTACATTCTCCTCTTTTAAAACATACGTTCGTCCTCGAACGTGCCAAAAATTATTCTGAGGGCTTAAATTTACTGAGTGTATTTACTATACATATATTTTCGGGTGATCCTACGTCACCGCAATCGTCATAAGTCCGACAAAACCATCTCAGTTGAGATTATTTCTCATGTTTACACTTATAAGCCTTAAAACCAAAATTCTTACACTTCAATCATTTTCAAAGAGATCTGATTTTTCACATCGATATACAGTATTAGAATCAACCGACTGTAGCAATTTGTGCCTATTCTTGCACGACACATTCATATAGCCTGACACATCATACATAGGCCCATAATAATAACTCAGGCCACAATGGCTGCCCATAATCAATTTCAGCACCAACAATTAAATTTCATCTTAGTTCAAGCCTAGCTTCAAACCTTCACACTACTAACAACGATTTGAGGAAAATGAAAACTCATAATTATTCACCCAAATTAACAAATCACATTTAACGCCATCTGGGCACATACCTCATAGGCTAAATCACAATAAGCATAACACAATTATGACTAACATGCGCAGATAAACATAAAAATGAATTATCAAACAAGCACAACAGGCATCTCGATATAACTTCCACCGCGGCACGTAGCCCGGTTTAAACATATCAATTCACATTAAAACGCAAGGATCTTATCCTCAACTCTGAATCACAAGAATTATGCACATCTTGCCACCTGAAATTTTTTCCATTTCTTTTTCCTTCTTTTAAATAAATCTCGACAATAATTTTACAACATATAATGAACCCCCATACCGGTAGGGCATTAAATTTCACAATTTTACCCAAACTATCCCGAATTTATATCAAAATCCACTGTAGTGAGTAACAGAAAGTCACTTTTCGCCTCACAGCTCTCATTAGTGACCAAAACAGAATGATAAACATGGCTATCGCCACAGAATTTCTCCACAGGGGTAAATACATAAGTAGATTTACAGAATTATGAAGCTCACCTATAAGTGGAGCATGATAGGAGGTCTCACCTCGATATTCAAAACCGAATCAAATTAGGAAAAAAAATCCTTTTATAACAAATCGGGACCGTACCTGAAATCACACCATCTGGTGTAGCGGACATAGCCAAGTCATAGCAATTACATCAACGGGTCGGGCCTCCCCCTCTTGAGCGCCCTCTACCCGCCTATCCTCCAACCCTAACTGGTTGTGCACGTGGGGTATTAACTGGAATAAAGCATGTAGCCTAAGTGTTATGATGAAATTCGCATCTCCCAAGTCTGGGAAAATCTCTCATGATATTCCTAGTATCACCACACTCATAACAACCCCTCTGCGGGCGCGACTGTTCATACTGAGACTGTTCCAGATAACTGGAATAACCACTGTAGGAACCCCGTGCTGGTGATGCACTAAAAATACTAACTAGAGCACTAAAAGTATCCTGAATTGCGGACTGGGCTTCCCGACTGCCCGACTGCCCGAGCCTCCGCCATGATAAGTCATAGCTGCAGAGTAGAATACACTGAATCCTCTAGAGTTTCGAGACCTTTTGGCCTCCTTAGACTCCTTTTCCTCACTTCGAATACGTTCTAACATTCTAGCAATCTCTATTACTTGCAGAAATAGAATTTCAGTCTGTAAATGTCAAGTCATACATATTTTAAAATCATAATCGAGCCCTTCAATGAATCTGCAGAGTCGCTCTCTAACTGTAGGAACCAAGATAGGTGCATGATGGACTAACTCACTGAACTTGATGGAATATTCTAAACCCTGATGGGACCATTCAAACTATATGCACCACGCATCCCGGAGAGTTTGGGGAACAAACTCTTTCAAAAACATCTCCAAAACTTTGGCCCAAGTTAGTGTTGTTGCATCGGTTGGTCTACCCTCTTCATAAGCATGTCACCATTGATACGCTACTCCTAACAACTGAAATGTAGTAAAGACAACTTCACTCACTTTCACAATACCCATGGTGAGGATAATACGGTGACACTTTTCTAGAAATCCCTGGGCATCCTCGGTAGCTGTGCCACTATGGGTAGGTGCACTATACCTCTTAAATCTCTCAAGTCTCTTTTATTCTTCCTCTGATGCCTCTAGCTAGAACTCATGCTTAACCGGAATAACATGTTGTACCAGTATTATACCCGGAACCGGACCAATGTGAACATGCTCCTCTGGAGTACGTGTGGTAGGAGGCTAAACTCCTCCCCCAATCTTTGAAATATTTGGCGAAACGATGATCAATCCTGCCTGAGTTAATGTGCCAAACATGTTCAGCAACTATGCTAAAGTCTCCTGAAGTTCCGGGGGGGGGGGGACAACAGGTGTCTTTAGTGCCTGACCCCCAACTAGAGCTACTGGCGGCTACTCAACTGCCCCTTTGACCGGTGTTCTAGTTGTGACGCGTTCCCTTCCTCGGCCTCGACCTCTTGCGACCCTAACAGTATGCGCGGGTGTCTGCTCAGCTAACCCGGTAGTACGTGTCCTCACCATCTATGAGAGAATAGAGATACAAAGTCTCAAACTCCAAAATCAACAAATTCCACACAACAGGAATAAAAGAAGTGGAGATTTCTTAACACTTTTGTAGCCTCTGGAAGATAAGTACAGACGTCTCCGTACCGATCTGCAAGACTCTACTAGACTCGTTTGTGACTCGTAGAACCTATGAACCTAGAGCACTGATACCAACTTGTCAAGATCAAAAATCCCACCACAGGCATCGTGATGGAACTTAGTCTCTAATACTAGGTAAGCCGATTACAATTACATTGCGAGCCATTTTTTTTTAAACATATAATTTAATACAAGTGTCAAAACCAAAAGCGGAAACAAATATAACAACCTCCCAAGACTGGTAATTCTGAGTCACAAACTCTAACTGAATACATGCAGTGATCTCAAGGATCGAATATACAAAATTGTTTGAATAAGAGTTGACAGTACAATAAAATGGAAAGACTCCAAGGGACTGTGACGATCAAGAAGCTCTACCTTGAATCCTTGCGATCAACACACTAACTCTGCCCGAGTTCGGTATCCCCAATACCTGGCTCTGGACAATAATGTGCAGAAGTGTAGTATGAGTACACCACGGTGGGTACCCTATAAGTATTAAGACTAACCTCGATGGAGTAGTGACGAGGTACAGTCAAGACACTCACTTGTCAAATAACCTGTGTAATAAAGCAGTATACAATAGTACTGAAAAATAACTAGTAATGATAGCAACAAAAATAACCCATGATATAAATAGCAAGGCAAAAACAACACCATAATTATTTCTCAAACAGATAAGGAACACAAGTACAACCAATTAATCAAGTCCTTCAAATATAAATCTTTCACATATGATTCTTTCGAATATACTTCTTTTAAATAAATATCATTCGAATATAATTCTTTCAACATATCTTTCGAATATAATTCATTCAAATAAAATCACCACGTGACACCTCATTTCATAATCATAAACATTTAGGGTCTCAGCCCGCTTTCATATTTCCACGGCACCTCGTGCCCATATTTCTATCACAACCGCATGGACAAGTAACGTGCCAATAATAAAATCATCATATTTTCCCGGCACCTCGTGCCCATATTTCTTTCATAACCGCACGGATAACTCACGTAATAAAATCATCATATTTCTCCGACACCTCGTGCCCACAGTTCATATCACATCTGCACGGACAGTTCACGTACCATTAAGATAAACCACCCGATAATAGCCACATGCTCACAATTTCAACATGAATCGGACTATTATCAAGTTTATCGAAGCAACAAGACAGGTTGCACAAGAGATAAAAATAAACACAAGGAAAATCACCACATCACATAAAAATCACCAACATAATAATCCTACATCATCACGTATCATCCTTGACAATAGCCACCATTATCTCTCCTATAGCCACCCGTATCACTCCATAATAATAGCCATCCTTATCCCTCCGCCCTGACAATATCAATAGCCTTCTTTATCCCTCCGCCCTGACAATCTTAATAGACACCCTTATCGCTCCTATAGCCACCCCTATCTCTCCTATAACCACTGTTATCTCTCCTTATAATAGCTTCCCTTATCTCTCCTCTCAGATAATACCCCAACACACATAACAACAGTGGTATGCCACCCTTATGTCCGCATATTATCAATAGAGAAATGCCACCCTTATACCCACACAATATCAACAGTGGAATGCCACTATTATGTCGTCATAATAACAACTCAAATCACACAACAATTTACACAGAATATTATCACCACAACACAATACAAAAATTCATATCATAATTTGCCCATAGGCCACGACCAACTTCAAGGCTACAACAAAATCAATTAATTTCACAACAAATATCCCAAGGTCCACACAACGTATATGAAACCTCAAAAACAACAACAAGGATGGAAAAGTAACTCAGCATAGGACAACGCCTTCTTTAATCCAATGTTTTGATAAATATGTTAATGCTTCAATTTAAACTTATTTAAATAATTATTTGCAGATAAGGAATTCATAATAAAATTATTTCCAAGAAATGTCAACCCAATAATCACGGAATTTCACATAAAAATCAAAGTGGCAAGTACACCAAATTATCATATATAAAACAACCTCGGCAAACAAGGAATGAGGCATGACAAATAAAGGATTTAATAAGTGCCAACAATTTCTAATTTAATACATAAGGGTGTCTACGAATCTTAACTGATATAATTTGCATATATAAACCAAGTACGTACTCGTCACCTCGCTTACATGGTTTTCAATTACAAAATTTCCACATAAGACTCAATGCCTAAGGGGTAATTCGCCCACTCAAGGTTAGGCAAGATACTTTCCTTTTTGAAATTATGTTGATATTTCAAAATAACCTTGTTGCTTGAATTGACCTCCGGATAGCTCAAACCTATCCAAATTAATTGTATAACTTCATTAAAATTCATCGAAAATAATTCCATATAATAAAATGTCGACTTAAAAATTCACATTAACAAGTCCACCAAAAGTCAATGCAGGGCCGTCTCTCGGAACCTGACAGAATTGTTACAAAATCCGAACTTTCCGATACGAGTTCAACCATACCAATTTTATCGAATTCCAATAACAAATCATCCTCCAAATCTTAAATTTCCGTTTCTAAAGAATTTTACAAAAATCTGAATTTCCTCCATTAAAACTCAAATTAAACGATGAATATAACCATGGATTTATGAAATATAATTACTTTCGGATATAGAACACTTATCCCAGTCGAAGTCGTGAAGAAATCCTCAAAATCTCCCAAGAATCGAGCTCCAAAAATCCCAATCAAAAATGAAGAAATTTCTTGAAGATATAAGGATTTCATGGTGGATTAAGTTAGTTCTAGAGTGAAAATGATTTAATAAAATACCAAATTAGTAGGGACTACTCACCTTGGAGATGGGGGGAGTTTGAGGTCTTGAGAGAGTGGAGGAAACCCCCAAAATTCGGCCAAGAGGAGTGGGGAATAATGAACCCCGAAGTGAGTAATTAATATTTCGAGCGCCATAAGTGGCGTGGGGTGCTACATGTTCCCTTGTTTCCAGAACATCAAAAATCCAGCGTCAGGGCTAGTTAAAATTTTTCGCGCGCTGTATAGATTTTCTTATCGATTGATAAGAAAGAAGTAGCCAAACTGTGAAGAAATGTTTTGCTATGGTAGAGAGACAATCCATTAAACGAGTTAAAATTTTCAGGAGCGACAATGGAACAAAGTTCACTGGTATAAAAAATTATTTTCTGAAGTGTGGGGTTATTTTCAAACTTCATCTACAAGGGCACCAGATCATTGATGTTAGGTAGAAATTGGTTGGACGCCAATTTTGAAATAGTCTTAGTTTCTTTAACTTTGTGAGCACTGTTGATATATTTACTCTTTTATATGTCGGTGTTTGACTTGTCACCAAGTTCAAAAAAAAACTTTTGAAATTTGTGGTCTAAAATAAACCATAAATATTTGTGTGGCTGTAAATAAAATTGATAAAGTAGAAATATTAAAGATAGATTATTTCTAAATAAGAAAATATGACATTCTTTTTGGGACTGATTAAAAAAAAAAGTCTCACATAAAATTTGACTATTTCTTGTGGAAGTGCAATTTTTAGAGTTTCTGCTATTTTGGTCTATTTCTTGTGGAAGTAATTTCTACTATTGTTTCCTATTTCTTATGTGTGGTGCAGTGTTTGGTGTTCCAATTTTTGAAATTCGACAGATTTTCCTAGTGTTTCTGCTTAAATCTTTTTTTTATCAAAGTTCTCGCTAAATCTAACAAATAGAGTTTTTAAAATATTTTGACAGTGACCAAACATGATCAATTTTGGCAAACCTAAAGTAGCAAAACAATTCAGGAATATAAGCTTATCACTAGTTCACAACTTTTCACCTCATGAATTGGCTTTCGTGATCAAAGTCAGACGAGTTCGTGATCGAATGAATTAGAACGAGTCTCACCTCACCTCAATGCGAAAATTGAGTCCGGCGGTCGAGCAACATTAACACTTAGCAAGAAATAACGTTGGCCTCATATAAAAGAGGAAAAGAAATTTTAGATGTGAGAATGCTGAAAATTATCAGTGTGAATACAAAGAAAATCCCATCTCTACTTACAATTTGATATGAAATCTTTGACTTTAATATTCATTGGAGTTGGCCTACCATTTGCTAGCTTGGCCAGTGGTCCCAAGCAAGTCCAGCCGTCCCACCAGAATGAAGAATCACCATCGCTCATTCTCCAGAGAATGAAAGGTTCCACTGCATCTTTGATCTCCACCATCCTTCTCCAGATATGTGACTGGCCATATCTCCTCTTTTTTGACATAGGGTGACCCCTATTACAATATTTGGCAATCGGAATTTTTCTCAACAAGGAGTTGTTAGTTCTGAAATTCCACCATATCTTGGCAGCAAAAGCAATACAAAAATCTTGGATGGATCTAAATCCTACCTCTCCTTCAGAAGTTGGGTAGCATAAATCAGACCACTTCATCCAATGAAATTTGTGTTTGTCCTCCAATTTTCCCCGGAAAAAATTAGCCATAATTTTCTCTATTTGTTTAATGATAGTTTTAGGTGGAGATAGCACTGAGAGCTGATGAAGAGGTAGTGCTTGCAACTAGTGGTAGAAAAATGGATAAGAAAAAATAGTTATCCACCCATATTATTCATTAAAAATGAGTTGGATAATGAACTTTTTAAAAATGGGTCAAATATGGATAAGAACCATATCATTCATTTAGAAAATGAATAACCAATAGATGACTAATGGGTTTATTTTACATTTGTAAAGCCTCAAATTGGGGGTTCTTCAAGTTTGGGGGACTAGGAATTCTCTCAAAAGTGAGCATGTTCAAGAAACAATGGATAATATGGATATCGATATTATCTGCCGATTAACTCATTTTTTTATCAGTATTAAAAGTGGGTGGGGTCGGATAATTTATCCGTTTTTGCGTTATCCGTTTCTGACCCGCCCATATCTAACTCGACCCGTCTGTTTGCCACCCCCACTTACAACACAGATTTGACAAGAGTAGCTTTACCACTATAAGAAAGCATTTTCCCTTGCCATCCTTGTAATCTTGCAGCTACCTTTGCCACCATATTGTTAAAGTACGCAACCTTTTTTCTTTCTAGCATAAATAGGACACCCAAGGTATTGCATAGGGAATTCTGAAGTTGTGACACCAATGATTCTGCCCACCTCTGCAATTGTATCACTGGGAGAATTTGGATGCATGAAGAAACTTGACTTCTGCTTATTTACCAATTGGCGTGAGCATTGTTCATAGATTTTCAAATTAGCCATCATCATCTTTAAAGATTCTGGATCATCATAGGAGAAAAAAATAGTGTCATCCACATAGTATATATAAGTAATAATAGGCTCTTTCCTATCAACAACATAAGGAATAAATCCAGCATTTTCTAAACTGTCTATCAATCTTGAAAGAAGTTTAGCTCCTATGACAAATAATGAGGGTGATAAAGGGTCCCCCTTTTTGATTCCTCTTGTTGACTTAAAGAAACCATATCTTCCCCTATTTATGTTCATTGAGTACCATACATTTGAGAGGGACCTCCATACTTTGTCTATACATACTTCATTGAATCTAAGTTGTCTAAGTACTTGGCATAGATAGTACCATTCAATTCTGTCATAAGCCTTTGTCTTGTCAAGCTTCAGTACTACATTTCCATGCTGCTTAGGTTTTCTAATACTATCTACCATCTCCTGAGTCAACATAATATTTTTTGTGATTGAACTCCCTTTAATAAATCTTGTTTGGTTATGAGATATCAACTTCTGCATCAATGAGGCCAGTCTCCGATTCAATGACTGTGAGATGATCTTGCAAGTGAAGTTACTCATACTTAGTGGTTTGAGTTCACTAAACTGTTGTCGGCACCCCACCTTAAGTATGAGTACAAGGCATGTATGTGTGAATTCCTTTGGTAATTCATTACCTGCAAAAATATCAAGTATCATTAGTAAAAGATCATTCTTGATGATCTCCTAACAAGAATGTTAGAACTTTCGAGACATTCCATCAGGCCCTGGTGCACTATGGCTGCTCATCGACATCACCACCTCCCTTATTTCCTCTTTTCCTCTATCGTAGGGATAACATTCAGTGCCAAATTCTCTTCACTCCTTATAATCTTTGGTAGTAGGTTCACTGGTGATAAGTCTCTATTCTGTATTTCCTGAGAAAATAGTTTCTAAAAAAATTCCACACCTTCATTGGTTATGTCTTTCTCTCATTCAATCCAGTTGCCATCCACCTTCCTTATTTTCTTAAGAGAAAGTCTCTTCTTCCTTCCCTTAACAATTGAATGAAAAAATTTATTATATTCAAGAAACTATGGATAATATGGATATCCATATTATCCGTCGGTTAACTCATTTTTTATCCGTATTAAACGTGGGTGAGGTCGGATAATTTATCTATTTTTGCGTTATCATTTTCTAACCCCGCCCATATCCAACCCGACTCACCCGTTTTCCACCACTACTTGCAACACAGATTTGACAAGAGTAGCTTTACCACCATAAGAAAGCATTTTCCCTTGCCATCCTTGTAATCGTGAAGCCACATTTGCCACCATATTGTTAAAGTACACAACCTTTTTCATTCAAACATTAATAGGACACCCAAGGTATTGCATAGGTAATTCTGAAGCTGTGACACTAGTGATTCTACCCACCTCTGCAATTGTATCATCGGGAGAATTTGAATGCATAAAGAAACCTAACTTCTGTTTATTTACCAATTAGCGTGAGCATTGTTCATAGATTTTCAAATTATCCATCATCATCTTCAAATATTCTGTATCATCGGAGGAGAAAAAGCAGTGTCATCTACATAGGATAAATGAGTAATAATAGGTTCTTTCCTATCAATAACATAAGGAATAAATCTAGCATTTACTAAACCATCTATCAATCTGGAAAGAAGTTTAGCTCATATGACCAATAATGAGGGTGATAAAGGCCCCCCTTCTTGATTCACTAGTAGACTTAAAGAAACGATATCTACCCCTATTTATGTTCATATAATGATCCGGTCGGTCGTTTTACGTGTATTAGCCCCGATCCCCTATTTACTATTTTTTCGTATCTGGTTATGCTTACGTGACTTGCCAGGAGATCTTGTTTTTGATTTCGTAGTGTTTTGGGATACTTGGTCCCTAAAACGAAAGCTTATGTTTTAGGATTTTGACCATAGTCAGAACTGTGTGAAGACGACTCCGGAATGGAGTTTTGTTGGTTACGTTAGCTCCGTTGGGTTATTTTGGACTTAGGAGCGTATCCGGGCTGTGAATTTAAGGTCTGTAGCTAATTTAGGCTTGAAATGACGAAAGTTGAATTTTTGGGAAGTTTGACCGAGGGGTTGACTTTTGATATCTGGGTTGGATTCCAATTCTGGAAGTTGGAGTAGGTCTGTAATGTTGAATATGACTTGTGTGCAAATTGTGAGGTCAATCGGATGTGGTTTGATAGGTTTCGATGTCGTTTGTGGAATTTGGAAGTTTAGAAGTTCTTTAAGGTTAAATCCTGGTGTAATCGGTGTTTTGATGTTGTTTTGTGTGATTTGAAGTCTCGACTAAGTTCGGATTGGGTCATATGACTAGTTTGTATATTTGGTTTAGGTCCCGGGGACCTCGGGTTGATTTCAGGTGGTTAACAGACGTGATTTTTGAGTTGAAAAAGCAGCTGAAGTGCTGCTGCTACAGATGTAACCGCACCTGCGGAGTGGTCACCACAGGTGCGAGCAAGCAAAAGTGGTGAAGGAGCCCGTAGAAGCATCCACGGATGAGTTGATCAGAGGTCGCACGTGCGAAGATTTTCCCGCACATGCGATGGCCGCAGGAGCGGGCAGACGGGCGCATGACCGAGATCGAGTCGTAGGTGCGATGAGTTTCCCTCACCTGCTATAGGCACATATGCGGTCCTTTGATCGCGGAAGCAGAGGCAGAGGATAAGTGACTTCCGCAGGAGTGGGAATATTTCCGCAGAAGCGGCCCCGCAGGTGCGGATAAATGGCCACAGATGCGAAAAGTCTGGGTAGAAGGTGTAAAAGCAAGGGTTCGCGAATTTAGTCTTCTTTCACCGTTTGAGACTCGGACTTATGCGATTTTGGAGAAGATTTTTGAGGGGATTATTGAGGTAACCTTCTTGTACTCGATTTTGATCATAAATCTTGATTCCCCGCTGATTTCCCTAGCTAATTAACAAGATCTTGAAGTGAAATTTGGGGGTTTAGGGCTTGAGAATTGGAGAGTGGATTTTGGGGATTTTGAGGACCAAATAATGTCGTATTTTGATGAATTTAGTAAGGTTAGATCCGTGAGTGAATGGGCTTTCGGGTTTTGTGACTTTTGTCATATTTCAATATGTGGGTCTAGGAGCCGGGTTCGGGCCAATTTCGGAATTTTGGCTATAATTTAGTACTTTTCTTATGGAATTGATCCCTTTAGCTTATATTGATTGTATTGTTCTACATGTGACTAGATTCGGGACGTTTGGAGACCGATTTGAGAGGCAAAGGCATTTCGGAGTAGAGATTTGCTCGGTTTGTGGTAAGTAACAGTCTTAAATTTAGTTTTGAGGGTATGAAACCCTGAGAATTTGTATAATGTGAATATTTGGAGGTAACGCACATGCTAGGTGACGTGCGTGCAAGCGTGCACTGTGAGGGATCGTGACTTGGTCCGTCCCTTGAGACTTTAAAGTCGAACAGCCATTGTTATTACTTGTTTTCCTTGTCTTTGAGTAATTGACTACCTTTCATGTTAGAAACCATGCTTAGGCCATATGATATCACTGTTGGGACCCGCAACGGTCGTATACTTGTTGAATTAACTGCTAATTGCTATCCCGTACTCAGTCACAGTCTTACTTGTGTGTTATATCTCTGTTTCCTCTCATTTCTTGTTGATACTTGTTGTATTTTATGTTTGGGCTAGTTATTATGATATTATTTGAGCCCGAGGGTATGGAGAGGTTAGTGACTGAGATAGGGCCTGAGTGCCGATCTGCGAGCTGTGAGGTATATGGATCAGGTTGCACGCCGCAACAAGCCTTCTGGCTATATATATATTTGGATCAAATTGCACGCCGAAACAATATTAGATCAGGTTGCATGCCACAACAATATTGGATTGGGTTGCATGCCGCAACAATATTGGATCGGGCTGTGCGCTGCAGCAATATAGCGCTTGGGCTGAAGGAGCCCCTCCGGAGTCTGTACACCCTCAGTGAGCGCAGGTACCTATTGAGAGTGTGTATTGAGGGCTGAGAGACATGGGTATGAGCTGTTGAGATGAGTTGAGTGATTGCTGTCTTGAGAGGTTGTACTTGCTTTTATTTATTGTTGCACTTAATTGTTATCTGTTGTTGTGGTGAAATTTCTGTAAGATTTATACCTGTTTTACTTGAGCTCGAACTGATTTGACTTACACCACCGGATTTGAAAACATGTTTACTCTTTAATGAAAACTTTTGAAATGAACTGTATTTTTATAGCTCGTCACTGCTTCTTAATTCCTTATTTAATTCTGTTACTTGCTGAGTTAGTTGTACTCATGCCACACCCTGTACTTCATGTGCAAATTCAGGTGTGTACGGTTCTGGCGGTCGCTGAGTTCTTGCGCGAGCTGACTATTGGAGACATACCATGTAGCTGCCGGCGTCCGTAGTCCTTGTTTTTCCTTTCTTATTATCTTTTCTCTCTTGTATTGGCATTTGGCACAAACTATAGTAGACTCTATTTTCTAGATTGGTTGTTAGATGCTCCTAACTTAGTGACACCCCATGTCGGGCTATTTTTCCGCACTTATATTTTAATTGGGTTTTACCCCCGTTTTATGAAAAAACTCCAATTATTTGAAATGTCTTAATTTATTTCTGTTAAATTTTGAAAGTGTTTTGGAAAGGTCGGCTTGCCTAGTACCACGATAGGCGCCATCACCACGGGTTAGGTTTTGGGTCATGACAAGTTATTATCAGAGCCTAGGTTACACAGGTCTAACGATTTATGAGCAGGTTTAGTAGAGTCTTACGGATCGATATGGAGACGTCTGTACGTATCTTAGAAAGGCTACAAAACGCTTAGGAAACTCCACATTCTTGAATTCGTGTCGTGTAAATCTGTTGATTCTATAAACTAAACATCTGTTGTTTCATTCTCTCACATATGGTGAGGACTCGTACTAATGGGAAGGATGGACAACAACCAGTACCACCAGCTAGAGCCGAGGCTGCGTTAGAGGCCGCGGTAGGGGCAGAGGTGCAGCCCGCACAACAGCTGGGGTAGTACCTACAAATCCACCAGTTGCCCTAGATAAGGACCAGATTCCAGGTGGTCTCTGTTCCGGCCGCAGCAGCCACTTCTCAAGTGAGGGGAGGTGCTCAGACTCCCGCCGCCCGCACACCATAGCAGGTGGTAGAGGGATTCCAGACACCGAGGGCACCTCCAGCCCAGTCAGTTGCAGTTGCTCAAGACTATGTGGTTCCTGCTATGCCTGAGGATGAGCAGCGTAGATTGGAGAGGTTTGGGAGACTCCATCCTCCATCTTTCAGTGGTGAAGAGTGAGAGGATGCAAAGGGTTTCTTGGATAGGTGTCAGAGGATACTCCATACGGTAGGTATTCTGGAGACCAGTGGGGTCTCGTTCACTAACTTTCAATTCTATGGGGCTGCATTCAGTTGGTGGGAGGCTTACGAGAGGCATAGGCTAGTCGGCACAACGCCCCTTACCTGGCAACAATTCTCTGTTATCTTTCTGGAGAAGTTCGTGCCTCAGTCTCGTAGAGAGGAGTTGCGCAGACAGTTTGAGCAGCTTTGTCAGGGTGATATGTCTGTGACGCAATATGAGATGCGATTCCCAAAGTTGGCCCGTCATGCTATTTGGTTGGTTCCCACAAACAGGGAGAGGATCAGGAGGTTTATAGATGGCCTCACTTATCAGTTGTGATTGATTATGACCAGAGAGAGAGTGTCTGGTGCTACTTTTGATGAGGTTGTCGACATTGCTCGTCAGATTGAGATGGTTCGTAGTCAAGAGAGGGTTGAGAGGGAGGCCAAGAGGCCTCGTAGAAAGGGAGGATTTATTGGTGCTCCTTTTGGGGGTCAGTTCCAGCACGGTAGAGGCCGACCTTTCAGACATGCTCAGACGACTCATCCAGGTCACCGTGGTGCATCATCTGGACATGGTTCTCACAGTTATCAGCAAGGCCGTTCATCTCTCGGTGCCCTCCCAGCGCAGAGCTTGTCATGTGTTCCATCGGGCCAGGGTTCGCCTATGCCAGGTCCTTCTGCAATTTATCCGGTGATCGGGGCTCCTTTCAGTCCCCTACACCAACATCGAGGAGTTTTTATGAGTGTGGGGAGTTTTATCACATGAAGAGAGAGTGTCCCCGTATAGTGGGAGGTCTAGCTCCGTAGAGGAGCCAGTCTAGGTCATCAACACCAGCCCCTCCACCACCCGCTCAGCCATCCCGGGGTGGAGCCCAGTCAGCAAGGGGTTGCCCGAGAGGGTGAGGCCGATTAGGGGGCTACCATGACCATTTCTGTGCTCTTCCTACTAGACCAGATGCCATTGCTTCGGATGCTGTGATTATAGGTATTGTCTCAGTTCTCCATAGGGATGCCTCTATATTATTTGACCCTCGTTCCACTTATTCATATGTGTCCTCGTATTTCGCTCATTATCTGGATATGCCCCATGTGTCTCTAGTTTCATCTGTTCATGTATCAACTCTTGTGGGTGATACTATTATTGTGGTCCATGTATATCGGTCATGTGTGGTGACTATTGGGGGTCTGGAGACCAAAGTCAATCTTTTGTTGCTTAGTATGGTCGATTTTGACGTGATTTTGGGTATGCATTGGTTTTCTCCATGTCATGTTGTTCTATATTGTCACGCTAAGACCATGACGTTGGCAATGCTAGGATTGCCGGGGGTTGAGTGGAGCGGCTCTATAGACTATGTTCCCAGTAGAGTGATTTCATACTTGAAAGCGCAACGGATGGTTGAGAAAGGTTGTCTATCTTATCTGGCCTTTGTGAGGGATGTTAGTGCAGAGGCCCCTGCTATTGATTTTGTTCCGGTGGTGCAAGATTTTCCGGATGTATTTTCTACAGACCTGTCGGGCATGCCGCCCGGCAGGGATATTGATTTCGGTATTGATTTGGTTGACGGTCACTCAGCCCATTTCTATTCCACCATACTGTATGGCACCGACTGAGTTGAAGGAGCAGCTTCAGAAACTACTTGATAAGGGGTTTATTTGGCCTAGCATATCACCTTGGGGTGCACCAGTTCTATTTGTGAAGAAGAAGGATGGTCCTATGAGAATGTACATTGATTACAGACAGTTGAACAAGGTCACAATCAAGAACAAGTATCCTTTGCCGCGTATTGATGATTTGTTTGACCAGCTTCAGGGAGCGATGGTGTTCTCCAAGATTGATTTGAGGTCAGGGTATCACCAGTTGAAGATTCGAGACTCAGGTATTCTTAAGACATCTTTCAGGACCCGATATGGTCATTATGAGTTCCTTCTGATGTCTTTTGGGCTGACCAACGCCCCAACAATGTCCATGCATCTTATGAACAGTGTGTTTCAGCCGTATTTGGACTCGTTTGTCATTGTATTCATTGATGATATCATGGTGTACTCTCGTAGCCAGGAGGAGCATGCCCAGCATCTGAGGATTGTGTTACAGCGATTGAGGGAGGAGAAGCTTTATGCAAAGTTCTCCAAGTGTGAGTTTTCGCTTGGTTCAGTGGCGTTCTTGGGGCACGTGGTGTCCAGTGAGGGTATTCAGGTGGATTCGATGAAGATAGAGGCGGTGCAGAGTTGGCCCAGACCGTCCTCAACCACAGAGATTAGGAGCTTTCTTGGTTTGGCGGGCTATTACCGTATTTTTGTGGAAGGTTTTTCATCTATTGCATCGCCCTTGACCAGATTGACCCAAAAGGTTGCCCCATTCAGGTGGTCGTATGAGTGCGAGGAGAGGTTTCAGAAGCTCAAGACTGTCTTGATAACGACTCCAGTTCTAGTTCTACCATCAGCTTCTGATTCCTACACAGTGTATTGTGATGCCTCGAGGTTAGGTATTGGGTGTGTTCTGATATCGAAGGGTAGAGGGATTTTTCATGCTTCGCGCTATTTGAAGACCCTTGAGAAGAACTATCCTGTCCATGACCTTGAGTAGCAGCTATTGTTCACGTCTTGAAGATTTGGCGACACTATTTGTACGGGGTCCATTGTGAGATTTACACTAATTATCGGAGTTTGTAGCATTTGTTCAAACAAAAGGATCTTAACATGCGTCAGCGGAGGTAGTTGGAGCTTCTTAAGGACTATGATATCACCATTTTATACCATCCGAGGAAGGCCAATGTGGTGGCCGATGCCTTGAGTCATCGGACGGAGAGTTTGGGGAGCTTAGCATATCTTCCAGCAGCAGAGATGCCATTGGCATTTGATGTTCAAGCCTTAGCTAGTCAGTTTGTTAGATTGGATGTTTCTAAGCCGAGTCGAGTATTGGCTTGTGTGATCTCTCGGTCTTCTCTTTATGAGCATATCAGGGAGCGTCAATATGGGAACCCTCATCTGCTTGTCCTTAAGGACACGGTCCAACACAGTGATGCTAAGAAGGTCACTATTGGGGATGATGGTGCATTGAGGATGCAGGGAAGGCTATGTGTGCCCAATGTAGATGGTTTGCGTGAGTTGATTCTCCAGGAGGCTCACAGTTTACGGTATTCTATTTATCCAGGTGCCGCGAAGATGTATCAGGACTTGAGATAACATTACTAGTGGAGGAGAATGAAGGACATAGTGGAGTATGTAGCTTGGTGCCTATATTTCTAGCATGTGAAGTATGAGCATCAGCGAGTAGGTGGATTGTTCCAGACGTTAGAGATTCCGGAGTGGAAATGGCAACGGATCACTATGGATTTCATTGTTGGGCTTCCACAGACTCAACGCAAGTTTGTTATTGTTTGGGTGATTGTGGACCGGCTGACCAAGTCAGCTCATTTCATTTCATTCCTGTGATGACTATTTATTCTTCCGAGCAACCGGCTTGAGTGTATATACGCGAGATCGTCAGGCTTCATGGCGTACCGGTATCTATCATCTCTAACCGGGGTATGCAATTTACATCATGGTTCTGGTTTTACCCCTATTTTATGAAAAAACTCCGATTATTTTAAATATCTTAATTCATTTCTGTTAAATTTTGAAAGTGTTTTGGAAAGGTCGGCTTGCCCAGTACTACGATAGGCGCCATCACGATGGGTTAGGTTTTGGGTCGTGACAGTTCACTGTATAAGTACTTGGCATAGATAATCCCATTCAACTATGTCATAAGCCTTTATCATGTAAAGCTTCAGCACTACATTTCCATGTAGCTTAGGTTTTCTGATGCTATATTCCATCTCCTGAGTCAACATAATATTTTTTTGTGATTGATCTCCCTTTAATAAAGCCTGTTTGGTTAGGAGGGATCATTTTCTGCATCAATGGGGCCAGTCTTCAATTCAACAACTTTGAGATGATCTTGCAGGTGAAGTTACTCAGACTTATTGGTCTGAGTTCACTAAACTGTTGTGGGCACCCCACCTTAAGTATGAGTACAAGGCATGTATGTGTGAATGCCTTTGGTAATTCAGTACCTGCAATAAAATCAAGTATCATTAGTAAAAGATCATTCTTGATGATCTCCTTACAAGAATGATAGAACTTTCCAGACATTCCATCAGGTCCTGGTGCACTATGGCTGCTTATCGACATCACCACCTCCCTTATTTCCTCTATCGTAGGGATAGGATTCAGTACCAAATTCTCTTCACTCCCTATAATCTTTGGTAGTAGGTTCACTGGTGATAGGTCTCTATTATGTATTTTATGAGAAAATTATTTCTGAAAAAATTCCATAGCTTCATTGTCTATGTCTTCCTCTCCTTCAATCCAGTCCTATTGTATTTAGAGTTTTCAGCAATGGATATAGCCTCCAGGTCTACAACCCTATCTTCTAGCTTCTTTACTTTATCAAAAAATGTTACCAATAAAGTTTCTACGCCTCTCAGATAACCTCTTTGTAGTATTCTTTAGTTTCAAATAAAATCTCCAAATTGGAGAGCCATTAATCTCCTCATTCCATACTTGTTCCACCACTTCCATGAAGTCGGGTTCATCAACCCAAAAGTCTAAGAATTTAAAATATTTAATAGGTTCCTTACTCTTGGAAATCACTTCAATGAATAGATGGGAATGATCAAAACCAGTTTTAACTAAGTGTGAGACATTTGTGGTAGAAAACTGATTCATCCATTCTTGATTCAGCAGCACTCTATCCAATCTCTTTCAAACACTCCTATTAGGACTCCATCCATTACACCAAGTAAAATTGGAGCCAGTATATCCAATATTCATCAGGTCACAATCTATGATACACTGTAAAAAATTCATACTTTTAGCCATTCTATATGGACTTTCTCCCATTTTTCCATATGATGAAGAATGCAGTTAAAGTCTCCAGCCACAATCCAAGATATCTTATAAGTATCAGATATAAACTTAATACTATCCAATAGGAATTCTCTCTCACTTGCTCTACATTTAGCATAAACTAATAACATCAAAAAAGAACTTCCATCCACTGTCACTTCACATGTAACTTGTTGCTCATCAGACTGCACCACTTGACATACGACTAGTTCATCTCAAAATACCCATACCTAACTATTAACATTGAAGAATGAATTTGTATAACCCAACATTCTTTTGTATTTGTCCAGTTTATCAACATTGTAGAAAATTTTTGATATTGCAATAATTGGAAATTTCTTCTAGCTTCTAATCATTTGTCTAAGTCTCTCAAGGGCACCCATAGGTTTTATGCTCCTAAAATTTCAAAAAAAAGACTTAATCATGATAAACTTATTCAGAGAGTTTTTGACCTTGTGATAAGCTCATAGGGTGTTTGTTGGATTGCTTTCCTTTATTTTTTTGAACCAGTACCTCCCTTTGGATTTGATCTTCCTCTAGGTGACAGATGAGCCTTGCCAATTACTTCATCCACTACCATTGCAAAGTTTTCATTTGGGTTAGTTTGAGGAGCAAAATATTCAATAAGTGACTCCATATTATCATCACTATCTTCATTAGTGCCTTCACTGTTATCCTCATTGTAAACACTAGCATAGTCACCACTATCTTCTGAGCTTTCACCATCCTCATAATCAGACAGTTCTCATGGACTCTCCTCGTCAATCTCAAGTTTCTTCTGTGAGGTCTCCAAGTTGGTTCCACATATTATCTTGTTGAAAGCACTTTGCACTTGTCCAGGATCAATAACATGAGATGTGGTCGCTTCCTTCCTTTGTCTACTTAGCCTCTTCTTTACAAATGTAGTCTTCTTATTGTTATCATTTTGCTTTGTACCTGTGCCAACATTGTGTTTCTCCATAAGAGTAGTAGGTGTTGTGTTTCTACCCTTTATGTATCTTGCTAATTCCTTAAGAGTCATTTCAGGTGACTCAGGAATTATTTCCTCTAATGTAGCATGCTCTTCCCTAGTGTTCATTGACTTATCTACCTCCTGATCTTCCTTCCCCATCCTCATCTTTTCCATTTTATTACCCACTATCTCCTATCTAGAAATGTTTGTATTTGCCTCTACTTCCTCATTTTGTACATTTGACACTTGTTGTTCTTGCCATTTGACTTGTTTCTTTTCCTTGTTTATTCTCTTTTGTTTTCTCTGCTTATTTGGATTCTTTGTGGATTTCTTCTCCTGATTTCCTAGAAAATCTCTACCCATGAATGTCTCATTCACCTCCTCTAAAATTTTATCATCTCCTTTACCCTTGCCTGGAACTTCTACTATACTCTTTTCTAAATGTGTGATGCCTGGTTCCTTGAAAACTACCCCATTACTCTTCCTGCTATTGTGTTTGTTAGTTTGTGTGACATGTGTTTTTCTAGTGGTTCCTTTTGGTTTTGCTTTTTTTGGATTATCTCTTGTTTTCCTTCTTCTGCTTACACTCTAAAAATCATCCTCCATCTATGTGACATTGTCACTGACTTGCTTTTCTTCCACTTGAGCTTTGTTCCTCTCATCCCTTATTGTATTTCTACACTGACTTTCCAAATGGCCCTACATGAAACAATATTGACAATAGATAGGGGCACCCTAATATTCAATCTTTAGCCATACCCCACCTTCCTTTCCATCTAAAGTGTTGAACCAAATCCATAACTTATCTAACTTTGGTTTTAGCAAGTCAACTTCAACTTTGATTTAGCCACATTTCCTCTAGACTTGGAATATGTGGCCATGTCAAGAGCTACAACAGTCCCAATTGCAATTACCATTCTAGAAACAACATCCCACTTGAATAGATGTCATGCCAGCTGATGTATTAAGATTCAAACTTGAACAATAGAGGGTTCCACTTCTGGCATAAAATTTGGGGTCCATTTCATGATTTTCATTGGGGCTATTCCAATATTCACAAATTATCAAGTTCCCACATGAGTAAATTCAACTTCAGTATCAAAATCTAGATACACATGTTGATGATCAAAATATGAAATTTTAATAGTTACCCTAAGCTGAAATTGACTAACAAACTCTCTCCTTATGTCATCCATCGTTGGTTTTCCCCTATAAAACTTCCCAATAATGGTAAGTTTACAATCTTGAGCAAGATTCACAAATTAATTCCCAGCAATGAAAAAGACAGTCGCTTGTTTTTATGCATACCATGTTTGATTGAAACTGGGTTTTACCTGAATTCCCAATTGCCAACTTTGCCTGAACAACAGCCGCAAAAGATGGTTTGGAAGTACCCGGATTGTTTTATCTATTCATAGCAATGGTAGGTATTCTAATCCCAGAACCATGTGGATTCATAGATATTGCACTCTATCATTGATTTGATGCTGGCCTAGTCAGATTAGCACCCATCTGTTCATTCCCATTTGGAGCCTCTGATGCATTTTCCTTCTTATTGTGATTAATCTTAGCAAAGTTTGATGATACCTTTGGAAAATTCTGAACTGAACTCTTACTATTATGGTTGGTCTTTCCTGCTTGAGAATATGGAACTTAATCTTCCATCTTCCATTGCCCAGAAGGCTCTTGTTCGGGTGTTTCAGAATCATCATTGCTTTTATTATTTTCCAGATGTACTTCTAACTGAGAACTAGTGGATTTCTCCACTTCCTTCATAAATTTGGGGTTTCCAGATTTGGTAGTCGGAAGAAATTTGGTTGTGGTGGTAGGTGGGTTTAGGCTACGTGTTGATGTGGGAATTGATTTTAGGTTAGTTGTCACTTTTTCACTAGGTGCGAGCTTTGATAGATCTGGTGGGTCCTGAGGTGGTTGGCCATTGGGGTGAGTCATAGTGAGAGAAAATCTAGAGAGAAGGGAGAGAAAATCTTTTTGTTTTTCTGATCTACAATTCCCTCTGTCATCAATTTCCAGTTAATGTGATACCAATTTCTCTGTTAACTTTTGCATTTTGATCTTTTCCTAGCGGATTTCAGAATAGTACTGTAGCGCAAGCTAGGCATAGTACCTGTTTAAGCAATGTATACATTTCTATTATCGAGTTGATTCTCTCCCTCTCTAAACCGCCTGCTTGGTTACTAGTGCAAGGAATTATCCTATCATGATCTGATTTTGTTTGTGTATAATCAAGCCTCAAACTCCTTATTACTTAACCATTGGATCACTTGATGATGGTATTGGGGAAATTGTGCAACATTGCAAGGAATTGCGTCGACTTTTGCTTTTTGGCCTCCTTACAGATTTTATGTTTGAGTACATTGGGGTCCATGCTAAGAAGTTAGAGATGCTTTCCATAGCTTTTGCTGGGGATAACGATCTAGGCCTCCACTACATGCTCTCTACTTTTAAAGCCTCAGTAAGTTGGTTGGAGATCAAAGATTGCCCCTTTCGCACTGAGGCTCTATTGGCCAATGCTACAAAGCTGGAGACTATGGTTAAGTAAATTTTGGAGCATGTAAGTTGTTGGATCATAAGTTACCAGAGCTTAATGTTGAAGTTATAGATGAGAGGGGTGATCTGTAAATGAGACCAGAAAGTTGTGCTATCAATAAACTTTATATATATAGGATAGTGGCAGGATAGAGGTTTGACGCCCCTAACTTGAAAGTACAAGAGAGGGTGAATTGTAAAAATTATTTAGTCAACTAACTTTGTTCTAAGTTGACTACCAAGGTTCTGCACACAAAATTTAGTACAACAAATAAAAGTAACGGAGAATAATAAAAATAAACAGGAGAAACCGAGATTTTTATACTAGTTCGTATACCGATGTGGCACCTATATCCAGTTACCTACAAGGGTTCTCTTAGATCTTCAATCGAACATTTACAAATGAGAGTGTGATTTTCTTCACGTTTACCACAAACGAGTTACAAATGAATTCTTGACACAACCTTTCAATCAATTTCTTTTTTCTCTCTATCTTTTGAAGCACCAGTAAGCTTAGGAATATAGTATTTTGTAAGAAGTAGATAGATTGAAAACTTATATGAAAGTTGCATAAAATCCCAAGTCCTTTCTTCTTTTCTTATATAGAGCTTGATGAGGTTATTGGACCCTTTCTCTAAGATTTTGGAAAATCGTTGATTATATGATTTTCCTTTTGAGTCAATGTATTCTAAGAGTAGGACCCAAGGGCTGCCTGTTGAATCCAGCACACAAAGCAGGGCCAGATTCATCCTTAGTTAATATGCTGGAGTTGCCTTGAACTTCTTTCCAATCACTGAAGTTGAGTCTTCCGTTGATTTTGCATAATTGATTGATTCTCATTCCTTTTTTGATAGTCTTCCGTCTATTTTTCATAGTTGATTGATTCACTTTCCTTCCTTGTTTTCTAGATGTACGCAGTTGATAGAAGGATTTGAATGTGATAGTTGTTGTTAGACCTTCCTTTTTTTCTTTCCTACCCTGATGCACTTTCCTTCTTGTGATTTGAATAGTTAACTTGCACACGTGGTAAATACATTAGTAGATAGTGTTTAACTTTGTTTTGAGTTATGATCATTGAAATTCGAAATCTAACAATCTCCCCCTTTTTGATGATGAGAATAAACAAAAGAGTTTCAAGGATTTTGTAACACTTTCCTTCACATTGTATCCTTTTATATGTTGTGCTCCCTCGTCTTCATTCTCCCTCTTTCTTTATACTCTTTTTCTTCACCCCCTTTGATATCAATAAAAAAGAAAAAGAGAAGATACATAGAAAATGACAGATAATGACATAGAATGACAATCATGTAGTACTTATATATACAACCAAGTAGTCATAGTTAAAACAACCCAGACAACAATTTCTTCCAAGGAAATACTTCAGAGTGTTGATCACTTTGGTGCAGAAATTATCATAAGAGGCATCAATCTCCTTGGTGACTTTAATCAAACGATCAATGACATCCTACATAGCCCCGATCCTTTGTCTTTTTGTGGTTTGAAGATTGATTCTTAATCTAGCTATACCTGCTCCAGTTTCCTTTGTCACTTCCCAAGAACCATAAATTTCATAAATTTCAAATCATCTTTGTCATTCACAAACAAGTTTGCATAAAATATACACACAGGCTTTTCATAAACAGTATCACCAACAATAGCAAATAGAGATAAGAGTTTTTGAGTTTCAAACATAGAGACAACATCATAGTGAGAATTCTTCATAGATTTTAAACTTAAGGTGCATCCGTAAGAAATCGACTTCCCTTTGTAGGCAACCAATTTGAACTTCTCCTCAGGACCATAGAAGTTCGTCTTGTCCTCGGGGCTTAAATCTATGATTTCAATATTTCCTTTCTTCTGTGATGATTGTTTGAGATTTGACTCCATTAGTCGTTTGCCAGCCCTTTTTTGAGT
Source organism: Nicotiana tabacum (assembly GCF_000715075.1). NCBI lineage: Eukaryota > Viridiplantae > Streptophyta > Magnoliopsida > Solanales > Solanaceae > Nicotiana > Nicotiana tabacum. Next base: position 199,935 of record NW_027438323.1, read on the forward strand.
AATGAGAGTTTCCTCCAGAGAATCATTGGATTCTTCTTCTGTCAAAACCTAAAATCCTAACATGTCGTGATGGCGCCGTTCGCAATAAATTTTCGTAGTGCGGAAAATAAAGTGCAACCAAAATAATATGAAGAAAAAGAGATTTTATTAATAAATATTTGTGAGTATAATTCTATGTATCCCTTGATTCTCCTCTCTAAAATTCTCCATGATTTGAGGGCTTGAGAAACGTCTTTCTCGAATGTAGGACGATGTAGACCTCCTTGTAATGTATTTAATCGCCAAGAACGTCGAGCAACACTTTGTTGTTTCGGGTTGATCTCCGGGAAGAACTCCGTTGATCACTCCTTTGTTGAAGAACTATGCACTTGATGATTGATCTCCTTGTTTGTGGATTCCTTCACCAATTGCGGAGTGTTCTTCTCCAAGTCTCCATGTCTTGAAAGTTATGTAACCCCTCTATTTATAATTATAGAGGATGGACAATCCAACTACATATGAACTCTCTTGATTGATTCTGATTGGCCCATGTCATTTTAGTCACTTGGCGACCTGTGGTTGGTTCTTGCTTTTTGACTTGGATTGTCATATCATTTAACACATGGCGTCGTCTTTTTGGCTTGCAGTTTGACTAGATATGCCATGTCACTTGACACATGGCATGAGTTTGGGCCTTAAAATGAATGGACCTTGGGCTTAAAAGTAATAAAATGGACTGATTTGATTTGTAAAGTCCAAATTAATTATTTAACCCAAATAAAATTAAGATTCAATCCAAATTTTGTATGGATTAAACTTAATAAATTTTATATGTCTACAGATGCCCCCTACCTCAAGTCTTGTCGAAGTGTAAACTTGATGAGCCTTAGCGACAAGGCTTGAAGTATCGGGTAAAGAGAATCACATTTTTTTTAACAGTATGAAGAATTTGACTACTTGGATAAGTTGTAATGTTTTCTAAAAGTGCATGACTTTAGCCAAGATGCAACCACCGAGAGGTTAGCTATTTTCTTTCGGGAAAATATTAATACACATCCTAATTTGAATAGGATACCAAAAAGTAGTGTTGGCCAAATAGCAGCTACTCTCAGCTATGTATGGAAAGTCCAACTCCTTTTCCAAGACTAATTCTTTAATTAACTCCTTCTTGAAGTCCAAGTATTAGCCGCCTTAAACCATTATATAAGGAACCCTGTGCGATCCTCGACCACCAAAAGGAAACTTCAAGACGAGAGTCTCTGGCCGGGTAAGACAATAAGACAATTAGTCAGCCAACTTTGCACCCTTGCGAAAAAGAATTCATAGTTTGCTGTAGGAGACTTCAAATCATGAGATGCTTATTTCTACCGAAAGTAGACTCATAGGACTGAAACATATCAAAAAATTAGCACGAATCTGCTTTTGTATCAGCTGGAATTAATTTTCAAAGTTGATCTACACGTCTGGCCCGTGTTGATCTCACAGATTTGCGCACTCTCGACAAAAGATTCATATCATGAGATCGAAGAGTCCAAATCATAAGCCGCTAGATTCTACTGATTCTAGACTCAAATAAATCCAACATATCAAAAATTAAGAGTCAAATTCCTTCTTTATTGTCTGGAATTAACTTTTGAAGTTGGTGTACGCATCTGGCCCGTTAATCTCACAGCTCTGTGCACTCTAGTCGAAAAATTCGTATCTCGAGATAGGAGCGTCCAAATCACAAGACGCTTGCCGCACTGAAAATTAGACTCCTGGAGCTACAACATATGTAGAAATCACAGTCAGGATGTACCTAGGTTTTCCCAGATAATTTGCTGAATCTGGAACACGAGTTCCGACATGCTGGCTCGAATTTTCAGCTTTACATGCTCTTGCTAAAAAAAATTCATATCTCAACATAGGAGCATCCGAACTACGAGCTGTTTACACCGTTGGTAAGAAGCCTCGGTGAGATACAACATCTATAAAAGTCGAAGATCCAGCCCTTTTGATCTAGACGCAACAAATCTTTGATCAATCAAGCGCCAAAATCGAGAGGATTGTTCGGGCAGCATACTTCTTTTTTTCCCTTTTTTTTTGTTGCAGGCTTGGAGAAGATATACATGGCGAGTTCTCCAACCCGAATCATGAGAAGAAGTGTATGATCACCACTACTTTTTTGTAGGGAAGAGGTTCATGAAGCGTACGATCCATCGAAATTTGACGGAGAAGTGCACGTCACAATGCTCACCATCCGCATTGAAGCGTCATGTCATTGACACAGGTTCTTGTTGCTGAGTGAAAGCTCCGTACCATTGTCTTTATTGCTTGCGCGTGACTGGTGGAATATCTGGTTTCAGATAACCAACAACCTAACTCTTAGTCGAGCCTAGAGATTAATGAGGCTCCCAAATTTTAACTTCCCTTTCCATGCTGATTAGTTTTAATCAAACTTTTTGTTACTCATGCTAACCTTTTTCTTCTTTTCTTTTATTAGAACGTGGGGCTGTGGAGAAATATTCATGAAGCAGCAGAACCACTAAACAAAATCTGCTATAGCCCATGAAGTATTGGTTTCTGAACTGAGCTTTGCACCGTCGACACCAATCAATCATGTGAAATCAAAAGCTTCCTATCATTTTCATCGATATTGTGAAATTGAAGTATCATGTTGCTGAAACGTCGTGCTATTGGCACCAAGAACTCCAAAAATATTTTCTTTTGAAGGATTTTGAGAGAGTTCCAGAGATCTTGATGTCCCTAGGAAGATGCATTGCGAGCGAACCACTTGTCTCTTTGTTGCGGTTGGTGAGAGAGACACATCAAGTGTCCTTTCAACATCGGCGACGAAATCCCTACTCTTGGAGGCTGGGAGATACCCTATCTTATCATTGGCGAGTGCAATATGTACCATTTCGCATCGTTGTAGGCTGGTGAGGAAGACAACTGGAGTAGGCCTTTCCAACTTCGGCAAGCAAGCACCTGGCGCATCTTTGCTGTTTTGACTTCATAACATTTCATGATCTCATTGAAAAATTCATATCTCGATCTTCAGGTGTTGGAATCGCGATCCATATATATTGTTGTAAATAAAACTCCAAAACCCACAATATCTGTAAACATCACGGCAAAAATCCTTTAAGAACGTCTGCCATAATATTTTGAAGTTGCTACAGAACGTCTGCCATACTCATTTGTTTATTTGGACTAGGACATCTAAATCACAAGCCATTTGCGCCAATAGAAATAAGACTCAGAGATAAGAAAATTCTCAAAATATCACAGAAGTATTCCTTCCAGATTGGCCGCAACAATTTCTTGAAATTGATCTAGGCGTCTGCCTTGCTGGTTTTCAGGTTTGCGCGCTCCAGGCGTAAAATTCATATCTCGAGCTAGGAATATACAAATTATGATCCGTTTGCGCCATTAGAAATCAAACTCATAGAGATGAATCACATATGAATTTCATGGCAGAAATCCTTTTGGGATGGAAACAGAAAATTCTCAAATTCGACCTATCTGAAGTAAACTTTCAGATTCGTGTAGTTTCGGCAAAAGAAATCGTATCTTGAGCTAGGAGTCTCCAAATCGTAAACGGTTTGTATTGTTGGAAACTAGACATCCGAATATACAACATAAAAAAATGTTAGGGGCATAACATCATCCAGATGGACCGCGGTAGTTTTTTTCAAAGTTGATCTCGTCGTCTGTTGAGCTCGCTTTCCATCTCTATGCTCTTTGAGTTGTCCTGAGAGTGTTTTTTTCTTCTTGAAGTTGACTTTACTATCTTGCATGTAGTAACTTTGACTATCATTCTTTACAAATCTTATATCTTCGTTTTCTTTTGCAGACTAGCAAAAAACTCAAAGGGTCGAGATATCAGACTGAGGTGTCATACAAGATGCAGAGCCACCCCTTCACCAATTATTGCACTTGATTTGTTGATTGTATTGAAGTTCATCAACGGCGGCTCCCATGGTGAATGAAGATATTTTTCAAGAGAGATGACTTTTCATATATGGGATCTTCAACCAACACTTGCACAAGAGAAGCAAACTATTATGCTCGAGGCTTAACAAGATATGTGGTCAAGAGATCATCACAACTACTGAACGCGAAAGACATACATCGAGAATGACAATAAATGTGGAGACGTCATACAGACTTGTAAAAGCATTTAATATGCATCAGCAACAAAGCCTACTTTACGATCATCCTCGTAATTTAGGCTTTTGTATAGAAAAATGTCTAGTTCCTTTTGTCTCTACACTTTTGGATGTATCAACTTTTGTACTATTGAAGCAATAAAACATCTTTTGTACTTCAACGCAAATCGTCTTCTTTTCCTAATAGATATGTGCCTCTACACTTGAAGAATTTATGTGATGATCCGATGACACCTAAATTTTATTTTTTAAATAACTCATACGAATGAACTTAGAATGAAACTCTAAGTTGCCTGCGTACCTCGATGAAGAGGATCAATTCATAATGTAGTTAAGAGGAGTGAGTTCTTTTCTTTTTCTTTTTTTTATGTCCTAATTTTTTGTCTAGGCCGCCTCTCGCGAGGTTTTCAACCTAGTTATTTTTTTTTTTGGCCGTAAATAGTTTAGACTCATGCTGGATTGGAGTGTAGCAAACGTGCAGTTTAGCCTCATGCATCAAGGAGCGTCATGACTTGTAGTTTAGGCTCGTACGTCGAGGAGCGTAGTTGACTTTCATGGGAAGTACTGCTTCAGAAATTTGCCATTGATTGGACCAACTCTGAGACCATCCTTATCAACAATTTTGTATGCGCCACTTGAATAGGCTTGTTTCACAACATATGGCCCATCCCATTTTGAGGTAAACTTGTCTCCTGTGCATTTGTTGAGGATTATGGGTCGTCAGACAGCTAGGACTAAATCTCCCACTTGGAATGATCGTGGCCGCACTTTCTTGTTGAAGGCTCTAGCTAGTCGATCTTGATAGCACTCCAATTTTTGTTGCACTTCCAATCTTTTCTCATCCAATGCCTCTAACTCTGCTAGGCGAAGTTGAGCATTCTCTTAGGATGTGAGTCCTTCTTGGATTGCGATCCGCAATGATGGAATTTGTTACTCCAACGGAAGGACTGCTTCTACACCATACACCAAAGAGTAAGGAGTTGCTTGTGTAGCAGTTCTGAAGGTTGTCCGGTATGCCCACAAAGCTTCTCCAATTTTCTCATGTCAGTCTCTCTTGTTCTTTGCAACAACTTTCTTCAAAAGGTTACCAAGCGTCTTGTTAAAAGCTTCAGCAAGGCCATTGGCGGGTGCATTATACATTGAAGACTTATGTTGCTTGAAATCAAATTTCTCGCATAGACTCCTCACGAGCTTGTTATCAAATGGCGTTCCATTATCAGTGATTATGTATCTTGGTATGACATACCTAAAAATAGTGTTTGACTTGATAAAATCGGCAACAGTTTTCTTTTTTACTTCCTTGAGTGGAACAATTTCAGCCCATCTAGAGAAGTAGTCTGTGGCAGCCAATATGTACATCTGTCCCTTTGAGGACTTTGGAAGAGGTCCAACAATGTCAAGTCCCCACACATCAAAAGGCCATGAAGCTGCGGTTGGATGAAGAGGCTCCGGAGGTTAGTAGATATAGTTGGCATGGAATTGACACACTTGACATCTTTTGGCATGTTCCATGCAATCCTTCATCATTGTCGGCCAGTAGTAGCCTATCCTCTTGATGCAAAAATGGAGTTTAGGACCAGAATGGTGCGCTCCACATGAGCCAGAATGTGCTTCCTCCATCTCTTGGTGGACTTCTTCTTTGTCAAGACATCGCAAGAATAGTCCTTCAAAAGAGCGGCGAAATAATGTCCCCTTGTAGAAGATGAATCGTGATGCCCTTCGCTTGATGTTTGTTCTTTTTCGCGGATCCTCGGGTAACTTTCCATGTTGAAGGTACTCTATCAATGGTTTCCTCCAATCCTCTTCTTTAATCACCCCAACTGACGTATGATGACTTTCATTGATTTGAAGATCAAGAAGTCTAGGGATGACCTATCGATGACACACATGTACCTTTGTTGACTCATTCTCTCCAAGTGCCATCGTTGTGGCCAAGTTAGCCAAAGTATCAGCTACGCGGTTTTCTTCTCTTAGGACGTGGTTTAAGAATACTTGGTTGAATCTTTCAAGTAAACCAGAAGCATATTGATGGTATGGCAAGAGATCTTCCTTCTTTACCTCGTAACTCCCGAACAGTTGGTTGATGATTAGCTTAGAGTCGCCGTAGATCTCCAACTGTAGAATCTTCATGTCTAATGCCATTTCGAGACCGACGATCAAAGCTTGGTACTCCGTGGCATTGTTGGAGCATGTTTCACCTAAAATATAGGAGAATGGCAAGACTTATCTGTCTGGAGAGATCAACACAACACCTGCCCCCGCGCCATTACGATGTGCAGATCCATCAAAGAACATTGTCCATGGTGGGAATTCTTCAATGAACAAAATGTTTTCATCTGGAAACTGATCTGAAAGCTCCCATTCCGCCGGAAGAGGGTGATCAACTAGAAAATTGGCTAGTGCTTGTCCTTTCACATCCTTTTGACGTGTGTATGTGACCTCATATTGGTTAAACAATATGGACCAGCTTGCTAGGCATCCCGAAAGAACAGGTCGAGTCATCACGAACTTCATAGGATCTGCTCGAGAGATGAGTTTGATGGTGTATGCTTCAAAATAATGCCTTAGTTTCTTTATTGCATAAAGTAATGTTAAGCATGTTTTCTCAACATGCGTGTAGTTCAACTCAGCTCCTATCAGAGTTCGACTGAGGTAGTACAACTCTTGTTCCTTTCCTTCATCATTTTCTTGAGCAAGTACTGCCACAAGTGAGCATTCTTGTGCCGCTGTAGAGTATAAATGGCTTATCACGCATTGGTGCCCCTAACACAGGTAGATTCACCAAGTATCTTTTGATGCTTTCAAAAGCATTTTGACATGGCTGATCCCAATGAAAATGGATATCCTTCCTCAATAGATGATTGAAAGGTTGACATCGTCTGGCCAGATTAGAGATGAACCTCCAGATGAATGCTAAGTTTCCCTATAGACTTCGAAGCTCCCTCAAGTTCTTTGGCTCGGGCATTTTCTGAATGGCATCAATCTTTGCGGGATCAACTTCAATTACATGATGGCGCACAATAAAGCCAAGAAACTTTCCTGAGGTAACTCCAAATGCACACTTGAGTAGATTCATCTTTAGGTCGAATTTTCTTAACCTTTCAAAAACAATTCGAAGGTCTTCAAGGTGGTAACGCCTACTCTTCATCTTCACCACCAAGTCATCTAGGTAGAATTTAACTCTCTAATGGAGCATGTCACCAAATATGTTTTGCATCGTGCGTTGGTAGGTGGCACCAACATTCTTCAGACCGAAGGGCATCCCTTTGTAGCAGTATATCCCTTTTGGAGTTCGGAAATCAGTGCACTCTTCGTCTTTTGGAGACATTCTAATTTGATTGTATCTGGAGGACCCATCCATGACTGACATAGCTTCATGCCCTGTTGTAGCATCAACCATGAGTTCAATAATTGGTAGCGGAAAGTCATCTTTCGTATATGCCTTGTTTAGGATTCAAAATTCAACACAATCACGTATTTTACCATTATTTTTCTTGAAACATACAATATTCGATATCCATGATGGGTACTTCACCTCTCGAATAAATCCCCCTCGATGAGCTTGTTGGATTCAACTTCGATTTGTGATACTAACTCGGGTCGAAACGTGTGTTGTGACTGCTTCACAGGGCGTGCTCTACTTTTGATCCCTAAATGATGAACGACTACCTTAGTACTAAGATCATGCATTTCTTTATACGGCCAAGCGAATACATCTTTGTACTCGGTCAATAACTTGGAGTATTTGTCCTCCTCCTGATTGACCGCCATCCATAGTTGATTGAGTTCCTTAAGCTCATCCATAGTTGATTGACCGCCATCTTCTAGTTGAGGGGGAGCCTCGTGGGCTTCATCATAAACATCAAGGCATGAGGTATCTTCCATAGTTATGTGATAGGATGTTTCAACAAAGTCTAACTTTACTCTTCAACTTCCTTGGATGGTCGTCCTGGCTTCTTTCTCTTTCTCTGCTTCTTTATGAGGCTGGCAAGTGTAAACAATGGTTCTCCTTTTCACCTTTAGTGGACCATCTATGGATATTGACAAAATAGACTTCCTTTTAATACGTGATGGGAAAACACTACAGATTTCTTTGTCAGCAACAACTTTAAAATGATCCTGCTTCTCATGGACTTGCTCCTTATGTTTTGACAGTATCTTTCTAAATGGTGACTTCCTTGTGGTTCCCAGGAGACAAAATAAGTAGGTATTTGAGGTAGTGGAAACCTCTTTTAGATGTTTGGAAGATACACATTCACCTTTGTGACTTAGCCTTTCAAACACTGAGACCGGAGGGGTTGATCCTCCGATGCGATCAAACACTGAAGCCCGTTGTTTTATTTTCTTCCCCTTAACTCCCTTCATCTCCTCTACTGAGGTGTGTTATGATGAATCTATATCTTTTCTTCTCTTAGATGAAATTCGAAGAGGCTCTGCCAAACTAAATCCCAACACAAACTTTGGCGTGGCGACGTATTGCCCTTGCTTTCTCAACTTCATTTGGGACTCATTGAGCCCATGTATCTTTTCATCAGTGACTTCATCTTTGAGTTCTCCTAGTCGTGATGGATTGGAGAAGTCATAACTAAACTTTTCAAGCAGTATGAAGGCCTTAGGATCTAGTGCCCTTTTATTTTATCAGCTTGGAGATTGCCTTTAGTAGACTCACAAGTCACGTATGGGATTCGTGCAACTGGGACAGTCATTTGCTCCTTCAAATATTGGATATCTTTGTGACTCATTTGCTTATTTCGAGTACATTCCTGTAGCAAAGGTTGCCTATTCTTTCTATGCTCACGTGGAATATAACGAAAAACTAGATGCTCTTTATAAGTTTTTTGTATTTATGTCACCTTCAGATGATGATAACTTAATGGAGACTTATTTGGTTCTCTTCTTAGGCAGCTTGGTGGTAGTCCATTGAGCCTCATTTTCTTCTTCTGACTTGATATTAGCTTCATCGACTGATGATGATTTCTCCACACTCGGTTCACAAGAATCTAGGTAGAATTTTGCATCTTCAAAGTATGACTCTGTCTTAGTGAAAGGATTGATATGTGCGTCAATTTTGATTATCTCTCCATCCCTTATGTACTTCAGACATTGATGCAAAGTGGATGATACCACTCCATTATCATGAATCCAAGGACGTTTGAGCAGTAGGTTGTATAATATTTTAGCATCTATGATGTGAATCAAGGTGTTTGACTTCATATCACTAATGGATAGTCCTACGAAGATCATACCTATGGCTTGTTATCCTCCTTGGTTGAAACCTTGGATTGTTAGGTTACTTTTGGATAGCTTATCGATAGATATACAAAGCTTTGTAGCACCATCTTCGGCATAATGTTGGCAGCCTAACCATCATCAACAAGTATGCGATTGAGATATTGTTCCCTAATGGCCCTACAACGAACAAAGGTCTGTTATGTGGCTTAGACCCCAGTAGCAAGTCATCATCTGTGACGGAAATTGTTGCAAAACATGTGACAACTTTTCCGTTATCATGATGTTCTTTTGTTTTCATTGGAGCAAGCTCATCGTTGCTTTCCTTTGTTTCATCAGTACTAGAAACTACATGAGTTGCACCAACGTGGCCTGCATGAAGGATTTTTCCAAGAAAGAATTCATGCAATGTGATGGGCTTTCGGAACTTTGGCAATAAGGCACTGTTAATATTCTTGCTAGTAGAAGATTTGATATTTCTTAGTGGTTGTAGCCTATTCGCATTTCTCATCATCACTCTTGGCTTAGGAATTTGTAGCCTTAAAACTGCCTGATATTTTCGCTTTTTGTGAGTGACTAGAATCCAACCCTCATTGTCTTTATCTTTGGAGTGATTTTCTGGCTCTAGTGAACCTTCAAGAGGTTTCCTTGGAAAATCAACTTCAACGGGCTCGAAACTACCAAATTGTAAGAAGGCAGTGCTTGACACGTTTTGCAACCTTGAACACTTCTTTTCCTTGAGCGCGATACTTGCATGATTTGCTTCTGCTTTTTCATCCATGTCTATGATGATTTTTCCTTCAATTACAAGAGCCATGATTTTCTCCTTTAGGACGAATCATTTATCTGTAGGGTGGCTAATGACGCAATGAAACTTGCAGAATTTTGGATCTCCAACTTTACCAATTTCTTTAGGCCTTTTTGATTCAGAAGATCGATGACTTTCTTTGCCAGCAATTCATCGAGGATCGTGGGTACATCTGAATCTGTAAATGGATAAACCTTCGCCTCCAATTCCTTCAAGGTTGGATGACGTTTCTCCTCTTTAGGATATTGACTCGGGGTCTTATCCTCCTTGACCTTTTGCTTAGTCATGACTTTCACAGAAGTTGCTTTCGCCGCCATAGATTCTTTGGTTTGGTTCTTTGATGCAACATTTTTGTTGAACTCCTTCTGATCAGCGTATGGAGATGCATTCCCATGGCTTGCGATGCTTAACTCAATGTAGTGAGCTCGAATTGCAAGTTCTTCAAAAGTTTGAGGTTTGATCCCTTGTAGGATGTACAAAAGGCCCCAATGCATTCCATGAATTCACATCTCGATAGCAAATATTTTTGAAAGGCGATCCTTGCAGTCCACACTTAATTCCCTCCAACAATTGATGTAATCCACCACGGGCTCGTCCTTCCTTTGCTTGGTGCCTGTCAACTCTATCATGCTTATAGTTCTTTGGGTACTATAAAAACGATTGAGGAATTCCTTCTCAAGTTGCTCCCAACTATCAATGGACTTGGGCTCTAAGTCAATATACCCGTCACCTAGCATGTGCGTCACCTCAAAATCCAACACATAACACATAAACCGGGGTTTCATACCCTCATAACCAAATTTAGAACTGTTACTTACCTCAATCGGAGAAAATCTCTACTCCAACACACCCTTGCCTCGTGAAACGGTCTCCTAATGCCTCGAATCTAGCAATAAACAATTCGATATAATAAATACGGGCTAAAGGAATCAATTCCATAAGAAAATGCAAAGTTATTAATCAAATGTCAAAAATCGACTCAAAAGCCGGCCCTTGGGCCCACATCTCAAAGTTCAATAAAAGTCATAAAACCCAAAAGCCCATTCAACCATGAGTCCAACCATATTAAATTTATTAAAATTCGACACCAAATCGTCACCCAAATCCCCAAATCAAACTCGCCAAATTCCTAGCCTCAAACTCCCAATTTACACATTAAATACACACCAACTAGGTGGGAAATCAATGGGTAGACAATATTATTGATAAAAAATGAACACAGGGGACATACCTCAAGAATCCCCTCGAATATTTCTCAAGAGTCGCCAAAACCCGAGCCCAAAATGTTAAAATGAAGCAAATATTGTGAACCCTTATATTTATCTTTCTGTCCAGCCTTTCCGCTTTTGCGGGCACTTAACCACATCTGCGGTGTTGCAGAAGCGACTAAACTTCCGCTTCTGGGGTGAACCACTTGTGCTAGGCCACCGCTTGTGCAGTCCTCACCATCACATTTGCGCAACCATAGGTGTGGAACTCCTCATCGTACTTGCGCACCCTTCGCATTTGCGCCCATCACGCAGGTGCGAAAAACTCCTCGCACCTGCGATCACAGTCCTCCCCAGTCTTGGCCGCATCTGTGCTCCTCAGCTCGCACCTATGATCAAAGCTCTGCAGATGTGGTTACACCAGCAGACTTCAGCTACAATAGTCCTCCAACTCAAACGTTGATCCAAAAACCATCTGAAATCACCTCGAGGCCTCCGGGACCTCAACCAAACATACCAACAAGTCCTAAAACACGATACGAACTTAGACGAGCCCTTAAATCACCTCAAACAACATCAAAAACATGAATCGCACCCCAATTCAAGCCTAATGAAATGAAGAAATTTAACTTCAACAAACGACGCTGAAACCTATCAAATCACGTCCAATTGACCCCAAATTGTGCACACAAGTCACAAATGACATTACGGACCTACTCCAACCTTTGGAATTGGAATCCGACCTCGATATCGAAAATTTCACTACCGGTCAAACTTTCCAAAAATTCAACCTTAACTATTTCAAGCCTATTTCCGCTACGGACCTACAAATCACAATCCGTACATGCTCCTAAGTTCAAAGTCACCCAACGGATCTAACAGAATCAACAAAACTCCATTCCGGAGTCGTTTATACATAAGTCAATATCCGATCAACTATTTTAACTTAAGCTTTCAACCTCGAGACTAAGTGTCTCAAATCATTCTGAAATCTCTCCGGACTCGAGACAACTACCCCGACAAGTCACATAATAGCTATAAAGTATAAAATGAGCAGTAAATAGGGAAATGGGGCTACAACTCTCAAAACGACCGGTTGGGTCGTTACATCCTCCCCCTATTAAATCATCCTCAAACGGGTCTAGAAACGTACCTGGAGTCTCAAATATGTGTGTATATCTGCTCCGCATCTCCCACTCGGTCTCCCAAGTTGCCTCCTTAACTGGCTGGACTCTCCACTACACCTTCAAGGAAGCTATGTCCTTTGACTTCAACATTCGAACCTGCCAATCCAAAATGGCCACCGGCTCCACGTCATAAGTCAAATCACCATCCAACTGAACTGTGCTAAAATCCAAAAAATAAGATGGATTGTCGACATACTTTGGGAGAATAGAAACATGAAACACTGGATGCACACTAAACAGACTAGGTGGTAAGTCAAGCTTTTAAGCCACCTCCCCAATCCTCTGAAGTACCTCAAATGGCCCAATGTACCGAGGGCTCAACTTGACCTTCTTCCTGAACCTCATAACCCCCTTCATGGGTGAGACCTTGAGCAGAACCTTCTCCCCAACCATGTAAGCAACATCACGAGCCTTCTGTCGGTATGACACTTCTGTCTAGACTACGTCGTGCTAAACCACTCCTGAATCAATTTAACCTTGTCCAAAGCATCCTAAGCCAAGTCAGTACGCAATAGACTAGCCTCACCCGGCTCAAACCAACCCACCAGAGATCTGCACTGTCTCCCATATAAAATCTCATACGGAGCCATCTGAATGCTTGACTGGTAGCTGTTGTTATAGGAAAACTTCGCGAGTGGCAGAAATTGATCCCATGAACCCCCAAAATCAATGACACAAGTGCGTAGCATGTCCTTCAATATTTGAATAGTGCACTCGGATTGTTCGTCCTTTTGAGGATGAAATGATGTGCTAAACTCAACCTGGGTGCCCAACTCTCACTGTACGACACTCCCAAACTGCGATATAAATTGCGTGCCCCGATCTGAAATGATGGACACTGGCACACAGTGAAGGTGAACAATCTCTCGAATGTAAATCTCAGCCAACCACTCTGAAGTATAAGTAGTCCCAACTAGAATGAAGTGCGTGGACTTGGTCATCCGATCCACAATCACCCAAATAGCATCAAACTTTCTCAAAGTCCATGGGAGTCCAACTACAAAATTGTTATATCCCACTCTTTTGTACGTTAGATTTGTCGTAAGATAATTGACATAAGTTCAAGGACAAGTTTATTTTTCAGTTTATAAGTATTTAAGCTATTTATAACAAGTGATAAGTAAGTGTCGTGAAGGTCAGAGGTTAAACAAATCAAAGAAAATGAGTTTCATAGAAGTTTGATATTTTGGGATAAAATGCGGTCCAAGCTATAATACCTTATATTTATGGACTAGTGCTATACCTCATGACCGTGATAGTAAGGTATATGAAGTATGTTAAAAAGTGATTAGTATTCAACTGAAGTGAGATTCATAAATTATTATGTGTGTAATTAATTAAATAGGAAAGTGTAGTGGATGTGCGAAAATTATTCGGAATTGTTGGATGACTATTATTCAACATGGACCATATCTCTGAATGAGCAGAAAGTGACACTTATATATATGAGGTGTAAATTTTGGTGATGAGTCATTAGGTATGCACCTAGATATCTGCATGTGTAGAATGAAAAGGGGGTCTCTAATGCTAGTAGTGTAACATCTCGTACTTTAGTGTTAGGATGAGTCGTTGTAATACATATGAGTTGGCGAGAATTAAGGTCGTACATGAAGTTATAAATGTAAGACCATGTAAATTTGATGGATTTCGAAAACATTATTTATTGCCTTGATATGGTACTTTATTTTAAGTGAAACATTATTTTTTTGCAAATGTTGGATAAATGTAATTTTCTAAAGTTATTAGTATACTATTTTTTTTGGATAAGTTTTTAGCTATACACATAATATGAGAAAATTTATAAATGGGATTTTTTTTATTATAAAAATAGAAATTATCATTTCATAAGAAAGTTATCTTTTTACCGCTTTGAGAATCAATAGTTCAAACATATGCACCCTATATATTAAGTTGGAAAAATTAGAATTTGATAAAAAATAATTTTTGAAGTATTAGTATATGTCCCAATTTTATAAAATACCTCTGATTTATTAATAGTAGTGGGTAAAAGGCTATATGTTTGGTTCAAATGTTTCTACATGTCAAATTTTTGTACAAACACTTGGTTATAATAGAAGTGTAATGTAATTAGAGGTGGGGGCTACATGTCATGTGTTTAGGAATTGTAAACAAATGTTGCAGCATAATACATAGTAATTACCACTATGTATGCCTTACTCTCACGTATTTTTATTCTTATCATAATATTAACTATTATCTTTAAATGGGTCCAATATAAGAGAATAACTCTTGGTTATTATATGACATTTTCTATCATTTTGTGATGGAGAAATAACAAGAATTAGTAGCATCTCACATTGCTCTTAGATTTGAACAAATGTTTATGGCCCCAAAAGTTACTACGAGAATATACAAGGTGAGGTTGACTCAGGGATCAATCATGATTGTTTCCGACAATTTCGCGACTATAACGTCGGTTTTCTCAGGATCTTAGCAAGTCGGATATCAATTCGTAATAAAGTAAGGTATGTAAAGGCTAACCCTTTCTTCTTTTGGCATGATCCAAGCAACGAAACGTAAACGTAATATTATTCTATAATGGTTCTACTCTTAGTAGTTAAGAATGTCTACGTTATTCATTCATATAAAATATAATACAAAACATGTCTACGTATATTTCTAAGTCTCTATTGAGGCATACGATAAAGATGTTAATGTTCATAACATAGTGTTACATGCATCTCCATTTTATCACCGAGCTACGGCCAGTTGGGCAGTCATGTATCTTCATTTACCACCATGCTACATCCGGTCAGGAAGTCATGTATTTACCACCGTGCTACGGCCGGTCGGGCAGTCATGCATTTACCACCGTGCTATGGCTGGTCGAGCAGTTATGCATTTACCACCATTCTACGGTCGGTCGGGCAGTTACCACCAGTTGGGCAGTTATACATTTACCACCGAGCTACGGTAGGTCGGGCAGTTACTACTGATCAATTGGGCAGTCATGTTATGATATGGATAATAATCCCAAAGAGGCATTATATATACAATTATAATTAGTATGGATATCATGGCCTTTAGTGGCACTTCAGAGGTTCAGTTTGATTCGTATATCTCTCCCATTGATGTTGAATTATAGTTATGTTTCAGTTCAACCTTACATACTCGGTACATTATTCGTATTGATGTCTGTTTGTTGTGGATGCTGAATTCATGATTGCAGGTGTAAGAAATCTGTTTGGTGAGCCCTCATAGTAGACAAGGTTAGCATTCAGCGAAAGATCGGTAAGACTCCACTTCGTTCGAAGTGCAGCCGAGCCTATAAGTCATCGTGTCAGAGTTTTACTGCAGAATTATTGATAGGTCGGGGCCTTGTCCCGTTTGATGTCAAATACTCTTAGCGGCTTTATAGACATAGGTTCATTATGTATAGAGGCCTTGACGACCCATGTGTATTCATGTTTTACGTACGATGGATAGTTCATACAGCGTTTGCCCACTTATAGTAATGCATTACGAATTGTGGCCATGTTGGCCTATGATGGTCACAGAAACAATGAGTATAGCCAAGTCGGCCTATGCATGTTTTATTTTTCGTTGAACGATCATAAGTTATAGAGTGGTTCGCTCAGTCCAGTACGGCACCGGGTTCCATCCACGCCCCCTAGGTTTGGGGCATGACAAAAATCCATGGTGATTCACTCCCACTGCCAATCTGATATCTCTAGCCTCTGCAGTAATCCACCCGGTCTTCGATGCTCATACTTCACCTGCTGACAGTTAAGGTACCGAGCTACAATCCCCACTATATTTTTATTCATTCTTCTCCACCAATAATGCTACCTCAAGTCCTGATACATCTTCGCGGCACCTTGGGTGAATGGAATACCGCGAACTGTGGGCCTCCTCAAGAACACATTAGGCACACAAATCCGTCCCTCCATCCTCAATACTCCATCATCCCCAATAGTAACATCTCTTCCATCACCGTGTCCTTAAGGACAAGTAAATGAGGATCATCATATTGGCGCTCTCTGATGCGATCATATAAGGAAGACCGAGAAACCACACAAGCTAGAATCTGACTGGGCTCCGAAACATCTAATCTTGCGAACTGGTTGGATAAGGCATGAACATTAACTGCAATAGGTCTCTCACCAACATGAATGAATGAAAGGCTACCCATACTCACCGCCTTCCTACTCAAGGCATCGGCCACATTGTCCTTCTCGGGATGATACAGAATAGTAATATCATAGTCCTTTAGCAGCTCCAGCCATCTTCGTTGCCTCAAATTTAGATCATTCTCTTTGAACAAGTGCTGGACACTCCTATGATCTGTAAACACCTCATAAGATACACCGTAGAGATAATGCCTCTAAATCTTCAGTGCATGAACGATGGCGGCCAACTCCAAATCGTGAATAGGGTAGTTCTTCTCATGCTGCTTCAACTGACGTGAAGCATAAGCAAACACTCTACCCTTCTGCATCATAACACATCCAATACTGATCCGAGAAGCATCACAGTATATTGTATAAGAACTAGAAGCTGAAGGTAGAACTAGAACTGGAGCTGTGGTCAAGGCAGTCATGAGCTTCTGAAAGCTCTCCTCACACTCGTCTGACCACTTGAAGGTAGCACCCTTCTACATCAATTTGGTCAAAAGCGATGCAATAGACGAGAAACCCTCTACGAAGCGACGATAATAATCGGCCAAGCCGAGAAAGCTCAGAATCTTCGTAGCTAAGAATGGTCTGGACCAACGCTGAACCGCCTCTATCTTTTTTGGATGCACCTAAATCCCCTCACTGGACACCACATGCCCCAAGAATACCACCGAACTAAGCCATAACTCACAATTGGAGACCTTGGCATAAAGCTTCTCCTCCCTCAACTGTTACAACACAATCCTCAAATATTGTGCATGTTCCTCCTAGCTACGAGAGTACACCAGGATGTCAGCAATGAACACTATGACAAACGAGTCAAGATAAGGCTGAAATACATTGTTCATTAGATGCATGAATTTTGCTGGGGTGTTGGTCAGCCCAAAAGAAATC
This sequence comes from Nicotiana tabacum, assembly GCF_000715075.1. Lineage (NCBI taxonomy): Eukaryota > Viridiplantae > Streptophyta > Magnoliopsida > Solanales > Solanaceae > Nicotiana > Nicotiana tabacum. The sequence goes on from NW_027438323.1 coordinate 217,527, forward strand.
ACAAGTAACTCATAATAACCGTAACGGGTCCTGAATATTGTCTTTAGAATATCCGAGTCCCGAATCTTCAACTGGTGATACCCAGACCTCAATTCAATCTTAGAAAACACCCTCGCTCTCTGAAGTTGGTCAAATAGATCATCAACGTGCAGCAATGGATACTTGTTCTTTATTGTAACTTTGCTCAACTACCTATAATCAATGCACATCCGCATAGTACCATCCTTCTTATTCACAAACAGAATCGGTGCAACCCAAGGCGACACACTAGGCCTAATAAACCCCTTATCAAGGAGTTCCTGAAACTTCTCCTTCAATTCCTTCAACTCAGATGGTGCCATACAATACGGTGGAGTAGAAATGGGTTGAGTTCCCGGCACCAAGTCAATATCCCTATCGGGCGACATTCCCGACAGGTCTGCAGAAAACACATTAAAAAATTCTCGCACCACCGGAACAGAATCAATAGTAGGAGTATCAGCACCAACATCCCTCACATAGGCCAAATAAGAAATCACTCTACTGGGAACATAGTCTAGAAAACCTCTCCACTCAATCCTTGGCAACCCCGGCATCGCCAATGTCACAGTCTTAGCGTGACATTCCATAATAACATGACATGGAGACAACCAATCCATACCCAAGATCACGTCGAAGTCCACCATACTAAGCAATAAGAGATCAAATCTAGTCTGCAATCTCCTAATAGTTACTACACACGATCGATATACACGGTCCACAACAATAGTATCGCCCGCTGGCGTAGATACATGAATATATGAAACAAAGGAATCATGGGGCATATCTAGATAATGAGAAAAATGCGATGATACATACGAATAAGTGGAAGCAGGGTCAAATAATACAGAGGCATCCCTGTGGCATACTAAGACAATACCTGTGATCACTGCATCAGAAGCAACAACATCTGTCCTGGCAGGGATAGCATAGAATCGGGCCTGGCCTCCACTTGACCGGCCTCCCCCACTTGGATGACCACTAGCTGACTGAGCCTCACCCCGAGCTGGCTGGGCGGCGGTGAAGTAACTGGTGTTGAAGTTGCAGCCTGACTCCTCTGCTGCACTAGACCTCCCAGGCGACAAGGACACTGCCTCCACATATCCCCAAACTTCCTGCACTCGAAGCAACTCCCTGGTTCGAGCACTATGATAATTGCTGGAAGGACCCAGTATAGATCAACCCTAAACCGATGAAGCACGAGAAAAACTCTGAGCTGGAAGGGCGCTGAGAGATGACTGACTCTGATGAGAACTGTACGAACCATGGTTGGAAGATGCACCATGGTGAACTGGACGAGCCGTCTGAGTGTGCCTATAGGGACGACCCCTGACATGGTAGAACTGACCCTCAGAAGGAACACTGCTAAAACCACCCGATCCACGGGGCCTCTTGGCCTTCCTCTTTCCTCGCTCCTGGCTACGGACCATCTCTATTTGCCGAGCAATGTCAACAACCTCGTAAAAGGTAGCAGCAGACACTCTTTCCCTAGTCATAAGCAACAACAGTTGATATGTGAGGCTATTAATGAACCTCTTAATCCTCTCCCTATTAGTGGGAACCAACCAAACTGCGTGACGAGCCAACTCAGAAAACCTCATCTCATACTGCATCATAGATATACCCTCCTAACATAACTGCTCAAATTGTCTGTGTAGCTCCTCCCTGCAAGACTGTGGCATGAACTTCTCCAAGAAGAGAACGGAGAACTTCGGCCATGAAAGTGGTATTGTACCGACCGGCATGTGCCTCTCATAAGCCTCCCACCATCCAAAGGCAGCCCTAGTGAACTGAAAAGTAGTGAACAAGACCCCACTGGTCTCCAGAATACCAACTGTGTGAAGCATCCACTAGTATTTATCCAGGAAACCCTGAGCATCCTCTGACTCAGCACCGCTTATGATGGAGGCTGAAGCCTCCCAAATCTGTCAAGTCTCCTCTACTTATCATCAGTCATAACGGGGACCATCTAGGCCTGAGTAGCTGTAACCGGCTGGACTGGTAGTGCCCCCGGTGTCTGGAGTCCCTACATCACCTGCTCTGGAGTATAGGCGGCGGGAGTCTGAGTACCTCCCCCGACCTGAGAAGTGGCTGATGTGGCCGGAATAGAGACCGCCTGAGCAAGACTGGTGCACACGGTCAGAATCTGAGCTAAGGCCTCCTGAAGGCCTAGAATCACAATGGGCATAGATGGTGCCTGAGCTGGCCCCACTGGCTCAACCACAACTGGAACCTGCTCCTAAAGTGGGGCAACTGGCAGATCTGCAGGTGCTGCCCTAGATGCACCTCTACCCCTACCATGACCCCTACCGCAATTTTGGCCTCTCGTGTCCCTAGATGGTGGTACTGGTGGCTATCCATCCCGTCCGGTAGCACGTGTCCTCACCATCTGTGAGAGAATTGAGTACAGAAGTTTAGTTACCAGAATCAACAAATCCGCACAACAAGAATACAAGAGTTTCCTAAGGGTTCGACAGCCTCTCTAAGATAAGTATAGACGTCTTCGTACCGATCCATAAGACTCTACTAAACCTGCTCATGACTCATGAGACCTATGTAACCTAGGCTCTGATACCAACTTGTCATGACCCAAAATCCTAACCTGTCGTGATGTCGCCTATCATGGTACTAGGCAAGCCAACATTACAAAATAAATCCCAAAACGTTTAACAGAAAATGATTCAAAGTAGCTTAAGTAATAAAAACTCGCATAAATAGGGATAGAAACCCAAAACATAACACGGAAGTTCCCAACTATCGGGGTGTCACAGAGTACATGGATATACATCATAAGTCTGAAAAATATTGTCTATGATAGTTTGAAAGTAAATACAACAAGCGGAAAGATAGAGATGGAGAGACAAGGTGTGCGAAACGCCGGGAAGATACCTTGGTATCTCCCAAAAGATCAACTGTGCAAGTAGATCAGCACCCACCCTATCAAGAAACACCTGAATTTTCACATGAAGTACAGGGTGTAGCGTGAGTACAACCAACTCTGTAATTAACAAGACTAAATGAAGAACTGAAAGTAGTGATGAGTTTCACAGTTAAAGTCCAATTACATTAATTTCAACATAAGAAGGTAGGCATGCTTTCAAGTTCGATAATTAAGGCCATAATAGTTAATTCATGTCAAGTTCAACTGAAACAAAAGATAATATCTCTCAGAAATTTCAAGACAGTGATATATGACATCAGAAGTGCAACAATAAAGAAGTCAATGCATCCACTCAGGGAAATAGACACTCAGTCCTCCCAATCACTCCAACCACACAATCACTCTTTCCTCACAGTCACTCATTCCTCTCAATCACTCAGCACTCGGCACTCGCACTCAGTGGTACCTGCGCTCACTGAGGTTGTGTATAGACTCCGGAGGGGATCCTTCAGCCCAAGCGCTATAACAAGCCAATCATGGAATATATCAATGAAACATGCTGCGACGTGCAGCCCGGTCCCATAAATATCCGTACAATCAAGACCTCGACCTCACTCAGTCATCAACCTCTCCAGTCTCTCGGGCTCTCAATGATCATAAAAATCAGCCCAAACAGAAATGATGTAATGTATCAACAAGGAACAATAGAGACTGGGATATGATATGCAAGTAAAATTGTGACTGAGCACAAAATAGCAATTAGCAGATAATTCAACATGTACACGATCTCTGTGGGTCCCAACAATGCCAACACATAATTTTAACATGATTTCTAACATGATTTGCAGTTTAATTTCTCTAACACATGGAGAATGTATGGGTAATAACAGATTATTCAACTACCTAGTTCCATTGGATTGACCAAGTCACAATCCCTATGGTGCACGCCCACACGCCCGTCACATAACATGTTCGTCACCTCTAAACCCAACACATAATCCGGGATTTCATACCCTCAGAACCAAATTTAGAACTGTTACTTACCTCAATCCGAGCAAATCTCTACTCCAGCACACCTTGCCTCGATAAACGGCCTCCGAATTCCTCAAATCTAGCCATAACCAATTCCATATAATCAATACGGGCTAAAGCAATCAATTCCATCAGAAAATGTTAAGTTATATTAATCAAAAGTCAAAAATTGACTCAAAAGCCGGCCTCAGGCCCACTTCTCGAAATTCGATAAAAGTCACAAAACTCAAAAGCCCATTCAACATCGAGTCCAACCATATCGAAATCCAACACCAAATCAACTCCCAAATCCCCAAATCAAACTCTCCAAATCCCTAGCCTCAAACTCCCAAGTTACACCTTAAATACACACCAAGTAGGGGGGAAATCAATGGGAAAATAATATTATTGATCAAAAATGAGAACAATGGACTTACCTCAAGAATTCCCTCAAAAATATTCTCAAGAGTCGCCAAAACTCGAGCCCAAAATGTTAAAATGAGGCAAAAATTGCGAACCTTTTATTTATCTTTCTGTCCAGCCTTTTTCTTTTCTGCGGGCACTTAACCGCATCTGCAGTGTCGCAGAAGCGATCAAAATTTTGCTTCTGCTGTGAACCACTGGAGTTGGGCCTCCACTTTTGTGGTCCTCATCCTTGCATCTGCGCAACCACAGGTGTGAAACTCCCTATCGCACCTGTGCACCCTTTGCATTTGCGCCCATCACGCTGCACCTGTGACCACGCAAGTGCGGAAAACTCCTCGCACCTGCGACCACATTCCTCCCCAGTCTTGGCCGCATCTGCCCTCCTCAGCTCGCACCTACGAGCTCACACCTACGATCAAAGCTCCGCAGGTGTGGTTACACTAGCAGACTTTAGCTACAGCAGTCCTCCAACTCAAACTTTGATCCGAAAACCATCTGAAATCACCCCGAGGCCCCCGGGACCTCAACCAAACATACCAACAAGTCCTAAAATACGATACGAACTTAGTCGAGCCCTCAAATCACCTCAAACAATAACAAAAATATAAATTGCACCCCAATTCAAGCCTACTGAAACTAAGGAAATTCAACTTCAACAAACGACGCTGAAACTTATCAAATCACGTTCGATTGACCCCAAATTTTGCACATAAATCACAAATGAAATTGCGTACCTACTCCAACTTCTGGAATTGGAATTTGACCCCAATATCGAAAAGTCCACTCCCAGTCAAACTTCCCAAAAATCCAATCTTTGCCATTTCAAGCCTAATTCCACTACGGACCTCCAAATCACAATCCAGACACGCTCCTAAGTCCAAAATCACCCAACAGAGCTAACGGAGCCATCAAAACTCCATTACAGAGTCGTTTACACATAAGTCAATATCCGGTCAACTATTTTAACTTAAGCTTTCAACCACGAGACTAAGTATCTCAATTCATTCTGAAATCTCTCCGCACCCAAGCCGACTACCGGGCAAGTCACATAACAACTTTAAAGTACAAAATTAGTAGTAAATGGGGGGATAGGACTACAACTCTCAAAATGATTGGTCGGGTCGTTACATCTTCAAAACACTTGATGATATGAGCCCTCCGACGATTCAATGTCAATAGGTTCATCAGTGTGGGTCATTTTATTTTAGCGGGTGACTTCTTCGAGGTATAGGGAAAGATGGAGAGGGTTTGGATTTAGCCATGAGAAGAAAACATGGTTTCTGAGTCTGTGTGAGAGTGATATAAACAAAGGGATGTCTAATAAAGAGAGAGATGGGTGATGAAAAGTTGAGTCAATTAGAGAGAGACGTGTGAAAGACAACTGAAAAGGTGCCTTCTAGAGACACATCGTTAATCACATAATTAATGAATGCATAGAGTAAACAAATCAATAAAAGATTTTTTAGGCGGAAATTTTAAAACATTGTAAAAGAATTTTGAAACAAATATGGAAACTAATGAGAATTATAAGGAAATTGAAAATATACCTATTTTATCGCGAAAGGAACAAAATCTTTCTTCGAGCAGAGGTTTTGTACAAATATCGGCAAGCTAATTTTTAGTGTTAATGAATTCTAACACAATATCACCTTTTGCAACATGATCACGAATAAAATGATGCTTGATTTCAATGCACTTAGCTCTAGAATGATGCACATAATTTTTAGAATGACAAATAGCACTAGTATTGTCACACATAATTTGAACAATTTGAGATGGAAATCATAATCTAAAAGTTGATGCATAATCCATAGAACTTGTATGCAGCAGTTGCATACAGCCAGGTATTCTGCTTCAGTAGTAGATAAGGCAACACAATTTTGTTTCTTGCTATGCCAGGAAATAAGTGATTTTTCCAGCCACTAACAAGTTCCCCTCGTACTTTTTCTATCAATTGTCACCTACAAAATCTGCATCTGAGAAACCTTTGAGATCAAAAACATTTAAACTCTCATACCATAGTCCATAGTTGATTATTCCTATCAGATATTTAATAATTCGTTTAACAACAGTTAAATGAGACTCTTTGGGAGCTGAATGATACATTGCGACTTACAAACGTTGAACATAATATCTGGTCGACTTGCAGTAAGATAAAGTAAAGATCCAATCATACCTCGATACATTGTTTCATCAACGCTCTTAACATTTCTCTCTTCATCAAGGATGGTTGCCGACTCATAAGAGTCCCTATAACTTTGGCATCAAACATACCAAACTTCTTTATAAGCTCTTTTGTGTATTTTATTTGGCTGATAAAGATCCCTTTGGGGATTTCTTGATTTGCAGCCCAAGGAAGAATGTTAATTCTCCCATCATGTTCATCTAAAATTTTCCTTTCATGATATATGATACGTCTCTGCATAATTCTGAGTTAGTACTTCCAAAGATTATATCATCAATGTAAATTTGTACAATCAAATTACCTTTGTCTAAATGTTTGATGAAATGAGTGGTGTCAATATTACTTCAATTAAAGCCATGATTGACTAAGAAAGAGCTTAGTCTTTCATACCATGCTCTAGGAGCTTCTTTAAACCCATATAGAGCTTTAGACAGCTTATAGACATGGTTCGGAAAAGACTCATTTACAAACCATGGGGGTTGCTTGACTTTCATACTTCTTTAGATATGAATCCATTTAAGAACACACTTTTTACATCCATCTGAAATAATCTAAAGCACTTGTGAGCAGCATAAGCTAGTAGAATAAGAATTGATTCTAACTGGCAACTGGAGCAAATGTTTCTTCATAATCAACTCCTTCTTGTTGAGAGTATCCTTGAGCGACCAATCATGCTTTATTTCTTACTACTTAGCCGAACTCATTTATCTTATTCATGTAGACCCATTTTGTTCCAACAATGGATGCGTTAGGAGGTTTAGGAATAAGCTTCCATACCTTTACTTTTTTAATTGATCAAGTTCCTCTTGCAATGGACTTATCTAGCAGTCATCTCCAAGGGCCACATCTACCTTTTTTAGTTCAAACTGTGAGATGAGAGCAATATTTGAAGTCTGGTTTTGCGATCTTCTAGATTTCATCCCTTCTTGAGGAACAACAGTGATAAATTTATGGGGATATCTAGGTTCACCATTCCATTCGTTTGGTACACCTGTAGATGTTTCCTTTTCAACAGAACTTGATGGTTCGAGTGTATATGATTCATGATTTTTCATGTGACTGTCAGTAGAATAATGTTGCTGATCAGCGACTCCTTCACGAGTGTCCTCAACAGATTTTAGAACTATAGTAATTTCCTCATCATCAGGAAGTTACTCATTCCTCGAAGAGGGGTTAGTATCAATAAACACAACATAAACAGATCCTTCAATAGATAAGGTTCGTTTATTGTAAACTCTATATGCTCTACTTGACAGAGAGTATTTGAGAAAAATACCTTCGTCACTTTTTGGATCAAACTTACCAAGGTTGTCCTTTCTATTGTTGTGAATGAACTATTTGCATCCAAATGGGTGAAAACAACTAACATTGGGTCGTTTACTTTTCCATAACTCATAGGGAGTCTTTTTTAGAATATGTCTTATGAGACACTTGCTGATAATATGGCATGCAATGCTTACTGCTTCTGCCCAGGAGTGGTGTGGAAGTGAGTTTTCTGCAATCATAGTCCTTGTCATATATTGATGAGTTCTATTTTTGCATTCCACTACTCCATTTTATTATGGTTATCTGGGGGATGAGAAGTTGTGTGAGATTCACTGGTCATTGCGGAAATTTTCGAATGCTTTTCTTTCAAATCTCTTTCATGATCACTTCTTATGGAAGAGAAATAATATCCCCTTTCTCGCTGAACCTTTTTGCAGAAGACTTCAAAATTCTTCAATGCTTCATCTTTATGACTCAAGAAAATAACCCGGGTAAATCGAGAAAAATCATCTAATATAACAAAAGTATATTTTCTACCACCAATGCTAGCAGTCCTGGTTGGGCTAAAGAGATCCATGTGCAACAGTTGAAGAGGTTTTGTAGTAGAAACAATGTCTTTGATTTTGAAAGAAGATCTGGTTTGTTTACCTAATTGACATGCATTACAAATATGATCTTTTGAAAAATCTAATTTTGGAAGACCAATGACGAGATCCTATATAGAAAGTTTTTGAATAGTATGCATGCTAGCATGACCAATTTTTCTATTCCATACCCAAGGATCACCAATTATAGAGACTAGACATAGTTGATTTGACATGATATCAATATTGCAAAGGGTGTACACATTTATATTTCTACTTTCAGATAGAATGGTTTTACCTGATTCATCTTCAATTATTCACCCATGCTTTTTAAAACGAACCTCATAGTCACTGACACATAGCTGGTTAATGCTGAGCATGTTGTATCCAAGTTCATCCACAAGGTAGACTTTGACCACATCTGTGATGACCCAAAATGTCATCTTTAAATTTAATAATTATCTCTGTGTTATAAGACCTCGAAAAGCATTATTTATCATTCCTCGACTTGCGTGCGCAATCCGTATAATTTTTCGGAAAGTTTTTATGTGAAAAATAGATTAAAATATGAAATAGAGCTTTAAAACTCAACTGAGTTGACTTTGGTCAATATTTTTAACAAACGGACTCAGATCAGTATTTTAATAGTTCTAATAAGTTCGTATCGTGATTTGGGACTTGAGCGTATGCCCAGAATCAAATTCCAAGGTCCCTAGCCCGAGATATGAAATTTTGATGAAAAATTAAAAGTTTGAAAGTTTGATGATTTTAAGAATTGACCGATGTTTGGTCTTGTTGATACTAGGTCCGTATTGTAGTTTCGGAGCCCGGTATAGGTCCACTATAATATTTATGACTTGTCTGTCAAATTTGGCGAGAAACGGAGTTGATTTGACGTGATTCGGACGTCCGGATGTGAAAATAATAAGTTTTAAAGTTTTCTTGAAAATTACCTTTGATTTGGTGTCCGATTCGTAGTTCTAGGTGTTATTTTGGTGGTTTGATCATGCAAGCAACTTCGTATGATGTTTTAGGACTTGGGTGCAAGTTTGGTTTGGAGACCTGAGGGCTCGGGTTGATTTCGGGTGGTTAACGGATCATTTTTGGACTTGGAAAAACTGCAGAAATTTGCTTTTGGTTTCCTTGTTCACGTTCGTGAGAGGGGTCTCGCGTTCGCGAAGGGAAAAAGACTGGCCAGTAAAATTTGCCTTCGCGTTCATGAAGGGTATCTCGTGTTCGCGAAGGGTAAAATTTGGACAACACAAATTTGTGCTTCGCGAACGCGAGGCACTGATCGCGTTCGCGAAGGGTAAAAACCTGAGTGCCTCGCGTTCGCGAAGGGTAAAAACCTGGGCAACAGAACTTAAGTTTTGTAAATGGGATTTCGTCCCATTTTCAACCATTTTACATTTTTGAGCTCGGGTAAAGCGATTGTTGGGCGATTTTCATGGAAAAATATTGGGGTAAGTGTTCCTTATCCTATGTTGATTATATCTCACGATTCCATACTCATTTATATCATGAATCCATGAAATTATGGGAGAAAAATCATATTTTTATAAAATCTTCCAAAAACTAAAATTTAAGATTTGAAGGTCCATTTGACATCGGAATTTGATAATTTTTGTATGGTTGGACTCATCTCGAAATGGCTGTTCGGATTTCGTACGTTTTTTCAAGAATTGAGATATGGCCCCCACTGTTGATTTTTAAAATGAATTTCGGATTTTTATCCGGAAAATTAGTAAATTCTTATGGAATTAATTCCTATGATTCGTATTGAGTATATCGAATTGTGTGTGAATAGATTTGACGCTTTTGGAGACAAATTCAAAATAAAAAGTTGTGGTCGAGTAATTGATTGGAATTTGTAAAGCGAGGTAAATGTCTTGGTTAACCTTGACTTAAGGGAATAGAACCCCTGAATTATTTGCTATGTGAATTACGTGTGCAACGATGTATAGGCAAGGTGACAAGTGCCTATACCTTGTCAATTTAATTTGTTACTTAATTATTTAAACATCTTAAATTGTTTTAAGACACGAATTAATTATTATAATAATTGTTTCTCTCCTATTCTTTGTCAACTATTAATTCTTGAATTCCTGCAATAATTGTTGCATGCATATTTGATTTATGTGTCTTAATTGCTACTTGACATTTAGCATATTAAATATTAAACTGTCTATTTTCTCCCTGACTTTCATAATAAATTGCTATTTGTCATTGATTGTTTCATAATGAAATCATGATAATTGTATGTTTGTTGTCTTATAATTTCATATTAATTGTTGCATTTATTGGAAAAAATTTTTTTATAAGAATTGGTAAATGAATTTACAGGAGGAGCGGGTTGCACACCGCAACAGAATTGATTGAATTGAACATATTGGAGGAACGGGTTGCATGCCGCAACAGACTTATTTAAAAGTCTATATTGGGGGATCGGGTTGCACGCCACAACAGACTTATTAAAAGTCTATATTAGGGGATCGTGTTGCATGCCGCAACAGACTTATTAAAAGTCTATATTGGGGGATCAGATTGCACGTCACAACAGACTTGTTTAAAAGTCTATATATATTGGGGGGATCGGGTTGCACGCCGCAACAGAATTGATTAAAATAAATATATTGGAGGAGCGGGTTGCACGCCGCAACAGAAGTGAATATGAATATATTGTGGGAGCGGGTTGCACGCTACAATGGAAATTGATTGAAATAATAATTGGTTATGACTGCTGAGTTGTCTTCAACTCTTAAAATGAGTTACCTGATTTATTTCTATTATTGTGGTTATTACTATTAGTGCGTACAGGTTAATGTAAGTGACCTGCCTTAGCCTCGTCACTACTTCGTCGAGGTTAGGCTCGGCACTTACCAGTACATGGGGTCGGTTGTAGTGATACTACACTCTGCACTTCTTGTGCAGATTTCGGAGTTGGTCCCAGTGGCATACCATAGACTTGCTCGGATTTCAACTACTCAGAGGAGACTTGAGGTATAACTGCATAGCGCCCGCAGTTCTGAAGTCCCCGTCTACCTTATTTTAGTTGTGTGTTTGCTTTCAGACAGCTTTATTTTATTCAGACCTTTATTTGTATTATTCTGCACTTGTGACACAAATTCCGGGATGGTATTTAGACATCGCTATTTTTATGGATTAATCACTACATTTCAAACTTTACTTCCGCATTGGTTTCTTTGTTATTAATTAATTTAAAATTGTTTAAAAATGGCTAATATTATTCTAACATTGGTTTGCCTAGCAAGTGAAATATTAGGCGCCATCACGGTCTCGAAGGTGAGAATTTTGGGTCGTGATAGTTGGTATCAGAGCACTAGGTTACATAGGTCTCATGAGTCACGAGCAAACGTAGTAGAGTCTGAAGGATCGGTACGGAGACGTCTGTACTTATCTTTCAGAGGCTATGAAGTTTAGGAACAATATCACTTCTTTCTTATCCTGTCGTGCGATTTTATTCTATCATCGATAATTGAACCATTCTATTCTTATTCTCTCGCAGATGGCAAGAACATGTAATACATCTACCGACAGACAGGGACTAAAGCCCCCCGGTGACAATTATGGCTTGGGGTAGAGGTCGAGGCCGAGGTCGTGCTAGAGGCCGAGGCAGAGACAGAGGCAGAGGTAGAGCTCAGTCTAGAGCTCGAGTAGCAACACCTGTTGTAGAACCTTAAGTGGATCTTCAGGAGGAGGTTCCAGTTCAGACAGTAGCGGTTGGACTAGTTCAGATTTCGGAAGGGTTCATTGCTACTTCAGGACACTCGTCAGTTTGGTGAGCCTAATGGAGGGTGTGGCCCAGAATGATACATTTTCAGTGGCACCAGCCATTTCACAGGCTGGGGGAGGAGCACAAACTCCCACTACTCCCGCTCCGGAGCAGATGGCTCCCCAAATTCAGGCTCCAGCAGCCCCGCCAATTGGGGTAGTTCAGCCAGTTATTGCGGCACAGACCGGTATTAGGCCCGCCATGTGTTTTGAGGCCTTATTGGAACTATATAAGTTTACTAAGCTCTTTCTAGTTCACTTCAGTGGTACACCTTCTGAGGACCCACAGGATTATCTTGACCGCTGCTATGAGGTGCTACGGAACATGGGTATATTTGAGACCAATGGGGTCGATTTTGCTGTATTTCAGATGACACGTTCTGCCAAGAGGTGGCGGAGAGATTATACATTGACCAGACCATTTGGATCGCCTACACTTACCTGGGAGCAGTTCTCACAACTATTTCTGGAGAAGTTCCTTCTTATCATACTGAGAGAGGATTACCGCAAGCAATTTGAGCGTCTACAGCAGCGCAGTATGATTTTTACTCAGTATGAGTCTCGTTTTGAGTATTTAGCCCGTCATGCTCTCTTTTTACTACCTACTGAAGGAGAGAGAGTGAGGAGGTTTATTGAGGGACTCATTCATCCTATCAGGCTTCAGATGGCCAAGGAGACCGGAAGTGAGATTTCCTTTCCGGCAGCTGCTAATGTAGCGAGGAGGATCGAGATGGTTCTTGCACAGGAGAGAGGGAAAAGGTCTGATAAGAGGCCTCATCAGTTCGCTGGTTTCAGTGGTGCCTCGTCTGGAGGCAAGGGTAATTTTGGTAGAGGTCATACTCCCAGACCATTTCATTCAGCACTTCAGGCATCTCCCGGTGATTTAGGGAGTCATAGTCCTATTATGCCTTACTCTGGACAGCCACCATTTAGAGCACATTTAGCTCCTATCAGTGCAACACCACTCCAGAGTCACTACAGCGGTTATCCAACCCGTTCAAGTCAACTTCAACTTCAGCAGCCACGGCATCAAGATGGGTGTTATGAGTGTGGGAACATTGGTCACATCATGAGGTATTGCCCTAGGTTGTCGAGTAACAAATCTCGGCAGGATTCTCGTGCCATCATACAGGAACTGGTTGTTTCACCGCCTACTCAGCCAGCTAGAGGTAGGGGTCAGACTGTTAGAGGTGGAGGCCAGCCAGTTAGAGGCCGTCCCAGGGACGCAGTTCAGAGTGATGGTGCCCAACCCCGATTTTATGATTTTCCAGCTAGGCCTGAGGCTGAGTCATCTGATGCTGTGATCACAGGTATTATTCCAGTTTTCCATAGATGTTTCAGTTCTATTTGATCCAGGATCTACTTATTCCTATGTGTCCTCCTATTTTACTTTGTATTTGGTTGTGCCTTGTGATTCTCTTAGTGATTCTATGTGTGTCTCTACACCAGTGGGAGACACTATTATAGTAGACCATGTCTATCGTTCGTGTGTGATTACAATTGGTAGTCTTGAGACTAGTGTGGATCTTCTACTTCTTGATATGGTAGATTTTGATGTCATCTTGGGTATGGATTGGATGTCACCTTATCATTCTATATTGGATTGTCATGCCAAGATGGTGACCCTAGCCATGCCTGGATTACCCCGGTTAGAGTGGAAAGGAACTCTTGGTCATTCTACCAGCAGGGTTATTACTTATATGAAGGCTCGGTGTATGGTCGAGAAAGGGTGTCCACCCTATTTGGCTTATATTCGCGATTCTGGTGCGGATGTTCCTTCTATGGACTCAGTACTAGTTGTTCGTGAATTTCCAGAAGTATTTCCTGCAGATTTGCCAGTGATGCCACCCGACAGGGATATTGACTTCTGTATTGATTTAACTCTGGGCACTTGTATTGATTTAACTCTGGGCACTCAGCCCATTTCTATCCTACCATACCGTATGGCCCCGCCAGAGTTGAAAAAATTGAAGGAGCAATTACAAGACTTGCTTAATCAGGGATTCATTAGACCCAGTGTCTTGCCCTGGGGTGCACCAATATTATTTGTAAAGAAGAAAGATGGTTCAATGCAAATGTGTATAGATTATCGGCAGTTGAACAAGGCTACTATCAAGAACAAGTATCCACTTCCAAGAATTGATGACTTATTCGATCAGTTTCAGGGTGCCAAGGTGTTTTCAAAAATCGACATGAGGTCTGGTTACCATCAGTTGAAGATTAGGGCATCCGATGTCCCTAAGACAGTTTTTCGGATTCGGTATGGGCATTACAAATTCTTAGTGATGTCATTTGGGTTGACAAATTCCTGAGCGACATTTATGGATTTGATGAATTGGGTGTTCAAGCCCTATTTGGATTCTTTTATGGTTGTATTCATTGATGATATCTTGATTTACTCCAACAGTCGATAGGAGCATGAGCAGCATCTTAGGAGTGTGCTTCAGACTTTGAAGAATAATCGGTTATATGCTAAATTTTCAAAATGCGAGTTTTGGTTAAATTCAGTTGCCTTTTTGGGGCATGTTGTATCGGCAGAAGGCATAAAAGTGGATCCTAAGAAGGTTGAGGTTGTTCAGAATTGTCCTAGACCTACTTCAGTTACAGAGATCCGAAGTTTCCTGGGTTTGGCAGGTCATTATCATCGGTTCGTGAAAATGTTTTCATCTATAACAAGCCCATTGACCAGACTGACCCAGAAAGGTGTTCCATTCGGATGGTCAGACGAGTGTGAGTTGATCTTTCAGAAGCTCAAGACTGCTTTAACTACGGCGCCAGTGTTGGTATTACCCACAGGTTCAGGATCTTATACGGTGTATTGTGATGCATCTCGCGTTGGGCTTGGTGCAGTATTGATGCAAGATGGCAGGCTGATTGCATATGCGTCACGGCAATTGAAAGTTCACGAAAAGAATTATCTTATTCATGACTTAGAATTGGCAGCCATTGTTCACGCACTGAAGATTTGGAGGCATTACCTCTACGGTGTTTTGTGTGAGGTATTTACTGATCATCGTAGCCTTCAATATCTGTTCAAACAAAAAGATCTTAACTTGAGGCAAAGAATATGGTTGGATTTGTTGAAAGATTATGATATCACCATTTTATATCACCCCAGAAAGGCCAATGTGGTGGCCGATGCTTTGAGTAGAAAGGTTGTGAGTATGGGCAGCCTTGCTTATATTCCGGTTGGTGAGAGACCGTTAGCTATAGATGTCCATACTTTGGCTAATCAGTTTGTGAGATTAGATATTTCAGCACCTAGTCGGGTTTTAGCTTGCACAGTCGCTCGGTCTTCTTTTTATGAGCGCATCAGAGAGCGACAATATGATGATCCTCATTTACCTATCCTTAAGGACACAGTGCGGCACAGTGATGCCAAACAGGTTGTTGTGGGGGAAGATGGAGTTCTGCGAAAGCAGGGTCGTATTTTTGTTCCTAATGTTGACGGGATTCGTGAATTAATTCTTGAATAGGCACACAGTTCCAGGTATTCTATCCATCCAGGTGCCGCCAAAATGAATCAAGATTTACATCAACATTACTGGTGGAGGAGAATGAAGAAGGATATAGTTGCATATGTAGCTCGGTGTCTAAATTGTCAGCAAGTCAAGTATGAGCATCAGAGACCTGGTAGTTTGATTTAGAAATTAGAAATTCCTGAGTGGAAGTGGGAGCGTATCACTATGGATTTTGTTGTTGGGATCCCACGGACTCAGAGAAAATTTGACGCAGTTTGGGTCATTGTGGACAGGTTGACCAAGTCATCACATTTCATTCCACTGGCAATTACCTATTCTTCAGAGAGGTTAGCTGAAATTTACATTCGTGATATTGTCCGCCTTCACAGTGTACCCGTGTCTATTATTTCAAATCAAGGTACGCAGTTTACCTCACACTTCTCGAGGGCTGTACAGCATGAGTTAGGCACGCGGGTTGAGTTGAGTACAACATTTCATCCACAGACAGATGGACAGTCAGAGCGCACTATTCAGATATTGGAAGATATGATTCGCGCTTGTGTTATAGACTTTGGAGGTTCTTGGGATCAGTTCTTGCCACTTGCGGAGTTTGCTTATAGTAATAGCTACTAGTCGAGCATTCAAATAGCTCCATATGAGGCATTGTACAGAAGGTGATTACATTCGCCAGTTGGCTGGTTCGAACCGGGAGAGGCTCGGTTGTTGGGTACCGATTTGGTACAGGATGCCTTGGATAAGGTCAAGGTTATTCAAGATCGACTTCGCACATCTCAGTCTAGGCAAAAGCGTTATGCCGACCGTAAAGTTCGTGATATTGCATTCATGGTTGGAGAAAGAATATTGCTCCGAGTTTCACCTATGAAAGGTGTAATGAGGTTCGGAAAGAAGGGCAAGTTAAGCCCTAGGTATATTGGACCCTTTGAAATTCTTGAAAAGGTGGGTGAAGTAGTCTACAGGCTTGCATTACCACCTAGTTTATCAGCGGTTCATCCGGTGTTTCATGTGTCTATGCTCCGGAAATATTATGGTGATCCGTCCCATGTGTTAGATTTCATCTCAGTCCAATTGGGCAAAGATTTAACTTATGAGGAGGAGCCGGTAGCTATTCTAGCCTGGCAGGTCTGACAGTTGAGGTCTATGAGTTATCCTTCAGTTCGGGTGCACTGGAGAGGTCAGCCGGTAGAGGCATCTACCTGGGAGTCCAAGTCGGACAAGCAGAATAAATATCCACATTTATTTACCAGCTCAGGTACTTTTTCTAACTCCGTTCAAGGACGAACGTTTGTTTTAGAGGTAGAGAATGTGATGACCCAAAATGTCATCTTTAAATTTAATAATTATCTTTATGTTCTAAGACCTTGAAAAGCACTGTTTATCATTCCTCGACTTGCGTGCGTAGTCCGTATAATTTTTCGGAAAGTTTTTATGTGAAAAATGGATTAAAATGTGAAATAGAGCTTTAAAACTCAACTGAGTTGACGTTGATCAACATTTTGAACAAACGGACTCGGATCAGTGTTTTGATAGTTCCAGTAGGTCTGTATCGTGATTTGGGACTTGGGCGTATGCCTGGAATCAAATTCTGAGCTCCCTAGCCTAAGATATGGAATTTTGATGAAATATTAAAAGTTTGAAAGTTTACTGATTTTAAGAATTGACCGATGTTTGGTCTTGTTGATACCAGGTCCGTATTATGGTTTAGGAACCCAGTACAGGTCCACTATAATATTTATGACTTGTCTGTCGAATTTGTTGAGACGCGGAGTTGATTTGACGTGATTCGGACGTCCGGTTGTGAAAATAATAAGTTTTAAACTTTTCTTGAAAATTTCCTTTGATCTGGTGTCTGATTCGTAGTTCTAGGTGTTATTTTGGTGATTTAACCGCACGACCAAGTTCGTATTATATTTTAGGACTTAGGTGCATGTTTGGTTTGGAGCCCCGAGGGCTCAGGTTGATATCGGGTGGTTAACGGATCATTTTTGGACTTGGGAAAACTGCAGAAATCTGCTTCTGGTTTCCTTCTTCGCGTTCGCGATAGGGGTCTCGCATTCATGAAGGGAAAAAGACTGGTCAGTAAATTTGACTTCGCGAAGGGTAAAAGGTTGGTCAGGAAAAATTTGCCTTCGCTTTCGCGAAGGGTAAAATTTGGATAACACAAATTTGCTCTTCGTGAACGCGAGGCACTGGCTGCGTTCGCAAAGGGTAAAAACCTGGGTAACAGAACTTAAGTTCTGTAAATGGGATTTCGTCGCATTTTCAACCATTTTTCATTTTTGAGCTCGGGTAAGGCGATTGTTGGGCGATTTTCATGGAAAATATTGGAGTAAGTATTCCTTATCCTATATTGATTATATCTCACGATTCCATACTCATTTATATCATGAATCCGTGAAATTATGGGAGAAAAGTCAGATTTTTATAAAATGTTCCAAAAACAAAAATTTAAGATTTGAAGGTCCATTTGACATTGGAATTTGATAATTTTTGTATGGTTGGACTCGTATCGGAATGGGTGTTCGGATTTCGTAAGTTTTTCCGAGATTTGAGATGTGGGCCCCATTGTCGATTTTTAAAATAAATTTCGGATTTTTATCCGGAAAATTAGTAAATTCATATGGAATTAATTCCCATGATTCGTATTGAGTATATCAAATTGTTTGTGAATATATTTGATGCTTTTGGAGATAAATTCAAAAGAAAAAGCTATGGTCGAGTAATTGATTGGAATTTGCAAAGCGAGGTAAATGTCATGGTTAACCTTGACTTGAGGGAATAGAAACCCTGAATTATTTGATATGTGAATTTTGTTTGCAACGATGTATAGGCAAGGTGACAAGTGCTTATACTTTGTCAATTTAATGTGTTGCTTAATTATTTAAACATCTTAAATTATTTTAAGACACAAATTAATTATTATAATAATTATTTATCTCTTATTCTTTGTCAACTATTAATTCTTGAATTCCTGCAATAATTGTTACATGCTTATTTGATTTATGTGTCTTAATTTCTACTTGACATTTAGCATATTAAATATTAAATTATCTATTTTCTCCCCGACTTCCATAATATATTGCTATTTATCATTGTTTGTTTCATAATAAAAACATAATTATTGTATGCTTGTTGTCTTATAATTTCATATTAATTGTTGTATTTATTGGGCAAATTTCTTTTATAAGAATTGGTAAATGAATTTATTGGAGGAGCGGGTTGCACGTCGCAACAGAATTGATTGAATTGAACATATTGGAGGAACGGGTTGCACGCCGCAACAGACTTATTTAAAAGTATATATTGGGGGATCGGGTTGCATGCCGCAACAGACTTATTAAAAGTGCATATTGGGGGATCGGGTTGCACGCCGCAACAGACTTATTAAAAGTCCATATTGGGGGATCGGGTTGTACGCCGCAATAGACTTGTTTAAAAGTCTATATATATTGGGGGATCGGGTTGCACGCCACAACAGAAGTGAATATGAATATATTGTAGGAGCGGGTTGCACGCTGCAACGGAAATTGATTGAAATAATAATTGGTTATGACTGCTGAGTTGGCTTCAACTATTAAAATGAGTTACCTGATTTATGTCTATTATTGTGGTTATTACTATTATTGCGTACAGGTTAATGTAAGTGACCTGCCTTATCCTCATCACTACTTCATCGAGGTTAGGCTCGGCACTTACCAGTACATGGGGTCTGTTGTACTGATACTACACTCTGCACTGTTTGTGCAGATTTTGGAGTTGGTCCCAGCGGCATACCATAGACTTGCTCGGATTTCAGCTACATAGAGGAGACTTGAGATATAACTTCATAGCATCTGCAGTTCTGAAGTCCCCGTCTACGTTATTTTAGCCGTGTGTTTGCTTTCAGACAGCTTTATTATATTCAGACCTTTATTTGTATTATTCTAGAAGCTCGTGCACTTTTGACACCAATTATGGGATGGTATTTAGACATCGCTGTTTTTATGGATTAATCACTACATTTCAAACTTTACTTCCGCATTGGTTTCTTTGTTATTAATTAATTTAAAGTCATTTAAAAATGGTTAATATTTTTCTAACATTGGCTTGCCTAGTAAGTGAAATGTTAGGCGCCATCACGGTCCCGAATAAGGAAATTTTGAGTCGTGACAACATCGTAAGATGAGCTGGGGGGACTTTTCCAACACCAATTACACTCCCTTTTTGATTTGTCTCCAAAGGTGATTGACCCACCATCAAGTTTAGTGATTGTTTTGAAAAGTTGTTTGTCACCTATCATGTGCTAGAACACGCACTATCAAGATACCATTTTCCTCTTCGATTCTTCTTGCGATGTTTCTGCAACAAAAAATTACTTTGTTTTAGGTACCCAAGCTTCCTTGAGTCCTGATTAGTTAGTTTTCTAGTTGTTTGTCGGATTTGATGACTTAGGTCGCCAAACCCATCTTCTACCTAAACCCACAATGATTATATATATGACTAGACTTTCCACAATAAAAGCAAGAGGGACCATTAAAATTCTAAGGGACTATTTCCCTTTCATCTCTTATCCTGCTGTAGTTAAGTCGTTGACCATTTTTACCACAACGAATGCATGAGGAAGAATTGGTTGCCCCAAATGAGTTTTTATGAGGAGTTGAATGGTTTGATTTGATGGAACTATGGCTGGTGGATTTTCGTAATCCATTCCGCTGCAATTAAAGTTCCTGAACTTATTTCTGAAGCATGTCTCTTTTAATTTCACATACTTCTAGTTTTAGTTCCCAGCCTTTCTTTTCTCGTTGAATCTTTCGAAGTTCCATGTATAAATTTTTCAATATCTACAAGAGAAATATCAATAAATTCTTGAAGTTCATTGCATTTAGGACACATAGGTGAACGTACCTCACTTGTTCCTTCGTCTGCCATGAGACCTGACTCATTTACTTCTTCGTGGTCGGATTATTCTTCATCTTTGATCGCCATGAAACACATGTTGGTTGTCTCCTCATGATCAGATCCTTCTTCATCATTTCATGTTCCAAACGACTTCTTCTTTTGATAATTTCTGTTGAGTTTCTTTTTCAGTTCAGGGCATTCTGCTTGAATATGATCATATTTTCCACATTCATAGCATCTTCCATCATTCTTGTCGTTTTGCATTCACTGTTTTTTTCCATTCCTGAAGTTTGTTTTGCCTCTTCTGCTATTTCGATTTCTTCTCAACATACTTGATACTACTTTGGAGAGCATAGTTATTTCGGTTTCTTCTTCTTCTTCTTTCTGACTTGGCCAATGTTGTTTTAAACGCAACGATTTTCTTTTTTTTCTTCTTCTTCATATTCTGAATCAGCCAACGTTATTTTAAATGCAATGGTTTTCTTTTTTTCTTATTGCACTCGTCTATTCAAGTGAGTCTTTTCAAAGGCAATAATATCACCTCTAAGTTCATCATATAACATTTTATCAAGGTCGTGTCATTCCAATGTGATGACTTTGGGTTTCGAGACTGTAGGTAGACTTCTCAAAATTTTCCTGACTTGTTCTCCATTTTTTACTATTCTACCAAAGGATTTCAGATCTCCAACAATTTTGCTGAATCGAGAGAATATCTCTTCCACTGATTCTCCATCCTTCATTTGAAATAGTTCACAGTCATGAATCAGTAGATTTATTCTTGTTTATTTGACTTTGTTTGTTCCTTTATAGGTAACTTCTAGCTTGTCCCATATTTGCTTCACAGTCTCATAGCTTGAGATATTTTCATATTCCTCACCACTTATTTCATTATACATGAGGTTCTTGGCTTTGGTATTTACTTGCACCACATCAGCCTGTTCGTTAGTAAATTCATCTAAGTCTAGTAGATCAGAAGATACCCGGCCTTCAGTAGTTTTGTCCTTTTTTCCTTGTGGCATGGGGAGATCTCCCTTTTTGATGACATGCCAGACTTTGATGTCATACGACTTTGCATATGGTTCCATACACACTTTCTAATGTGATAAATACTGTCAATTGAAGTAGGTGGCCTAACTTGTGAAGTTCCTTTCTTGAAATAGTGCTCCAACAATAGTATTTGTTCACATGATGTTTACTCACTTTGCTTTTAAGCAAATATTTTCCTCTGAGTGTGAGACTTGCTCTAATATCAATTGAAAGTACAAGGAGGGGGGGGGTGAGTTGTAAAAATTCTTTAGTCGACTAACTTTGTTCTTAGTTGACTGCCAAGGTTCTGCAGACAATAATTAGTACAACAAATAAAAGTAATAGAGAGTAATAAAAATAAACAGGAGAGACATAGATTTTTATACTAGTTCGTATACTGATGTAGCACCTACATCCAGTTCCTTTGGGTCACAAGTGTTCTCTTAGATCTTCAATGGAACAATTACAAATGAGAGTGTGATTTTCTTCACGTTTACCACAAACGAGTTACAAATAAATTCTTGACACAATCTTTCTATTGCTTTTTTTTTTCTCTCTATCTTTTGCGACATTAGTAAGCTTAGGAATACAGTATTTTTGTAAGAAGTAGAAAGATTGAAAATTTTGTATGAAAGTTGCATAAAATCCTAGTCCTTTCTTCTTTTCTTATATAGAGCTTAATGAGGCTGTTGGTTCCTTTCTATGATATTTTGGAAAATCGTTGATTATATAATTTTCCTTTTGAGGCAATGTGTTCTAATAGTAGAACCCGGGGGTTGCCTCTTGAATCCAGCGCACGAAGCAGGGCCAGATTCATCCTTAGTTAATATGTTGGATTTGCCTTGAACTTATTTCCAATCACTGAAATTGAGTCTTTCGTTGATTTTGCACAATTGATTGATTCCCTCCTCCTTCCTTGATAGTCTTCCGTCTATTTTACAGAGTTGATTGATTCACTTTCCTTCCTTGTTTTCCTGATGTACACACTTGATAGAAGGATTTGGATGTGATAGTTGTCGTTGGACATTCCTTTGTTTCTTCCCTACTCTGATGCACTTTTCTTCTTGTGATTTGAATAGTTAACTTGCACATGTGATAGATACATTAGTAGAGAGTATTCAACCTTTTTTTTTAGTCATCACTGAATTTCGAAACCTAACATAACTTTGTTTGGATAATTGATGAAGATGCAACATCAACGTGATATAGTAACGGGAATTGCTCTGTGGCTTCTGTTTAGGAAGTGTGCAGGTATTAGTTCCATGTTAATCTTTCTTATGCATTTATTTGCCCAGGCCTTGTGTATTTGCATTGCTGGTTGTGATGGGAACATTGGGAGCTAAAGGTTATGGAGAGGATCGAAGCTCATATCCCATAAATCTTACCATTTGTTGAGCGACTTCACAGCAATTAGTTCAGTATTATCAAAGGCGAAAAGTGCAAAAAGGCTCTAAGGTCCGCTGGGGCTTTAAGCACAAGGTGCAAATAAAGCATGAGCTCTAATGAAAAAAAGCGCAATGGAGAAAAAAAATACAGATATGTAAGTGTAGTCCAAAACTAATAATCATAAGCATGAATAATAAATATACGGACAAAGAAATTGAAAAAAAGTATAGTAAAGGAAAATATCAATCGTTTTAGTGTCGATCTTTAGGATTATGCTCATTGGCAAGGAAAAGCATACCTTAGAGCCGTGATCACGGCACTGCAGTGCCCGCTAAGCGAGGCAAAGCTCTCAACATGGTTTGTGCTAGCTTCAGGGCTTAATCGCGCTTTAAGCTCGCCTTTGACAACACTGAATTAGTTACAAATAAAGAGTTTGAACTCTTCCTGTTGTGCTGTTGAACAATGTTACTATTATATTTTTGGGTGGGAGGGGGCATGTACACCGTGTATGTGCTATTTTCCATGACTCTTTTCATTGTTATAAATTTGTTGCTTTAATGTTGCGACTTTGTTAGACTGAGCCGAGGGTCTATCGAAAACAGTCTCTCGACTTGCATAAGGTAGGGGTAAGGCTGCGTACACACTACCTTCAGGGCATATGTAATATTAAGATAACGAGTTCTACTATATCCTCCATCAAAACCTCACCAAATCGTATGCATAATTCCTCTTTAAATACTGCCCAAGTTACTATCCCATAACTTAGAACAAATGAATTATACCAAGTCTCAGCCAATCCATTCAAATATAAAGCAGCGGCTTCAACTTTTTGATTTTCACCAGTTTTGTACAAGTTAAAATACCTTTCGCATTTTCGGGTCCATACCTTGGGTTCATGGCCTTCAAAGCTGGGCAGCTCCCATTTGGGAGGTGGAATGGGCAATCCTTGCCTATTGAGTCGTGTGTCCGGTGTTGGCATAGGTAACAATCTATCTCCAGCTGGGTTAACAGTCTCCGAACCTCGATTTTGCTTCGGTTCCAATGCCGTCAGACGATCCAGAATGAGCTCCAAGGTGCCTTGGATCCCCACCTGCGTATTACCGCGTTCCCTTTGGCTATTGCACATCTCCTCCAACACTTCATCGTGCTTGACTAATTTTTTATCCATTACTTTCATCCTGGTTCCTTCCACCATTGATATTCACACAGGTCGTGAATGTCGTTCTCTCTCCAATTTGTTAGCTATGTAACTGAATTTGAAAGAGCTTAGCTGGCAATATCTCGGCCCTTGATACTCATTTATTCTTCTCTAATCTTAGCCGTCTATTTGGTAATTAAATGACTAATTCATTACCTCCAGTTTCGAACCCCGTTGGTTACATTTAGACTACAGCTCATGACAGAATCTTCCACAGTTCCTCTCCTGAACAGATGATTTCCATGGTAAGAAAATTGTTTTCCACCCACAAGGAAATTCCCAGCTATATTTTCGAGCTACTGTTCTTCTCTTGCCAATTTCGTAGAGAGAGAAAACTAACTTTTAGTCAAACTACAGTTAAGGGGTTGTTTATTAATTTAAATAAGTCTTGACCTTTAGATCTAAAAAGTGGACAGGTGTAAGATATCCAAGCATGTACTGAACCAACTGGAGGAAAAGTGTAATAGATGTGTAGTGTATTAAGTAAGAAAATTCAATTTTTTGAAAGCAAAATTAATCCTAACAACATCAAACCTCTTAGTTATTCCTCTTGGATGATTTAAGAAGATGACTGGTTGAAATATTCACGTTGCTCTAGGTGATTTATAGTTCCATCCGAACCTTCCTGTATTAGATTCTGTGTATGTAATTGCTCTAGGTGATATATATAGTTCCTCATAATATATTTTATTATTTGAGGAAAGTTATTGCATTTCAATGAGCTTCTAATTATGTGTTGTTACACAGCTAAAGGAGCAAGAGTAGCAGCCTCTGTGCAGCTAAATTATCTATACATGTCGTCACCTATTTCATTGAAAGCAATTATAAATGGACTTCTCTTCTTTGAACAAACTTCAATCAAAGTGTATTTTTACAAACTTCTCTTCTTTGAACTCATCGATCCAATACTTATAAATGGACTTAAACTTGCCACCTGCAGAAAAGAAGCCACGGTTAAAAATTACTAAAGATTAAAAAGGGAGTCTAATCAACACCTCCATTACCCTGGAAAAATGCAATACTTTTTAATAGGTTGTGGCATCAACTTTGGCATAAAATTGCGAGAATCAACGATGAAGGCTGATGTTGGGCTAAAAATCCATGTTTTTGCATGAATTAGTTCCAACTAGCGTAGTTCGAGAGAATACGTCTAGTAAATTGTAGTAGTTGCTCGAGAGAGCTACAACACCCAAAGTACTCACGATCGGTAGAGAATACTTAAGCGAAATTATAGAATACGTAGAGGGAAGGATTCAGACAATTGGGAAAATCATAACTCTACACCTCCTTAATCTTTTCTCCAACCCTTAGTATCTTTTGTTGTTAATTTACTATTTTAATTTG